>NC_041339.1:8509602-8647102 GCF_004354835.1 Perca flavescens | reverse complement strand
TTTTGATGGTGAAGAATACTGTACTCACTAACACATTGACTTTCTTCGCAATTTCTCTGTAGGAAAGACCAACATTCTTAAGTGTAATGATGGTCTGTCTCTCTTCCATTGTTAATTGCCTTTTTCCCACCATTTTTATAGCAACACACTACTTTCTGCAGTACTGTTCAAATAATGCTCATGAGGGTATGGTACCACAGTGTGTTCCAACAATACTTTAATACAAACAGAGGGGGTTGTAAGTAATCCAGACAAGTTGGAACACCTGTGGGAATTGGTAGCACCAACTTTCAAAGCTTGATCAACCTCCGTTGCTGCAGAACAGCTTTACGTTGTTAACCCATTTCTTGTTCCCTGAAAAAGGCCTTTATGTAAAATTTCACCACTTACCTTTGTATCATTTAAAACTATTCATTGGACTTGAACTGCTAAAATTTCAATAAAAACAAAAAACATTTGGGTGTTCTAAAACTTTTGACCGGTTGTATGTGTATGTATATGTAGATAGATAGATAGATAGATAGATAGATAGATAGAGAGAGAAAATTATCTCATACTGATATCATGATCAACAAATTAATCAAAACTACAAGTTTCAATAGATTTTCACTGACTATAAAATAATGATAACGGGAGGAAAACTTTTCCCCAAATTTAGGAACTATATTGGATGACAATTGTGCACAAGATCACAAGTAAAGAATCAAACTAATGTTCAAAGCAATGACATTAGAGTAATTAGTGTAACATTAGAAGAGACAAAACTGCTCATACTGTAAATATAGAACAAAAAACTGAAATACATATTTTTGTTATGAAGAACAATAACAAGATGAAATCCCCATGATATGATATTGCTGGAAGTCTATAAACAGTACTATTAAAATATACTGCCGCCCTACTAAACATTGTGATTCATCTGGCCTCTAAAAACCAATACTGCTTAAACACTACTCCATGTAAAGAGCAACAGAACACTCAGTTTTAACTTAAACATGCCACTTTCACAAAACCAGACTCAACCACTCACCTGTGGTTACCCCACTGACACTGACACTCCCTTCCCCTCAAGGCTAAGGTCGCAGCCCCTGACTATCTGGGGTGGGGGTTGGAGTGTGAGGCGATGCATGTGAAGTTGACGTGATTTGGGGGCTATTATTTACCAGGGAACATAATGAGTTTTCACAGATTGTTTGTCTTGTAGAAAACAGAATTAGTGCATTTTCTCTGCAGAAAGGAAAATAACTAACACTATAAACTGGGACCAGGGTCATTGATACACATCATGAATGAACTCCAAACGGATTAAATGTTAAGTTACTTTTTAAATCAATTTTAGGATATCTTTGAATGTCCAATGCCTAAGGAATAAACAAAATGTGCACAGTTACAAAATACCAAAGTGAGTAACATCTTACTGATATACATTGAATAATTTTTGATTAATCATGTTATTTGCTGGGTGATGTTGCACACTGGAAAATAATGTGGGTGAGATTGCCTTCAACACACTCCCCCATTAGGAATAAGCAAAATGAAATACCTTTTTATCCCAGAAACGCCAGGACTCATGGGAGCTCTTTGATCAGGCACTGTACAGTTGTATGTAATTTAATGGCTGTCGTGGCCTTAGCACATTTCTGTCTTAGCTGTCCCAGAATACCCTGGGTAGATGTTGTTTCTCATCTAGTGGAGCTTACTCTGTGACTGTCAATGCTCTTATGAGTTTGCTGCTTGGTGCCAGCCTGCATATCCACTTCACCGTTGAGCCAGTCTATAGCTGGAGGGGAAGAGAAGAAGAGGAGAAGGAGGAGTGTGATTCCACTCTAATTTTGTGCTCTTGACTTGAAGAAATTGCTCAGGCAATAATTGCAGACCCTTTGCTCGGGGTAAATCAATCTAAATGGAACAGGCCTGGATGATGCTACTCTACTTGACCAGCTCTGTTCCTTCCTACTTCTGATTTCCTTAATCTCTCCCCTGATGCTCAAGTGACTGTTAAATAGACTTTAGAGGAGAAGACACTCACACAAGCATAATCATACACACCTACATGGACAAAATGTTCTTATAAGTACTAGAAATACTTCCACTCGCATAAATTAGTTTCTCTCACAAAATAAATGTGAGGTTTTTTATACAGTTTTAAAGGTATGTTAAATGTAAAAAAAAACAGACCACCACACAAATAAATGCATTAACTGTATATGTAACAGATAATATATGTAACTGTAATGTATGAAATAAGTAAAGATAATTTAAGGGCACTTTCACACCTGTAGTTGGTTTGTAAACTTGGAATGTTTTTGCCCTTGGTTTGGTTTCCTTTCACACAGAGAAAAATCCAAGCCAACCAAAATGCATCAGCCAAAATCACTCAAGAACGTTGAATAATTTTCTCCAACTAGCTGCTACAGTACTATACAGAAGAGGTTTATGATGCCAGGTATGTTTAAGCAGTGTTTAAATGGTTAAATTGATCAGTCTAAAGTTACATTTAGGTAGCCTAGAAATCTAGACGCACCCTAGCGGCAGCATATTTAATTTGCAGCAGGGGGGTCTAGGCAGGGGTCTTCTGGAAGACTTGCGGAGTTAAGCTTTTCTTTGAGAAAAGAATAGCATTCTTAAAAAAGGAAGATGTGTTCAGAGTTTTGCCGACCGGATACAGCAAAAGTTTAATCTATCAACTAGCTTCGCTACCTTCTTTGCTGCTCTGCCTGGTTGTAGCCCTATGCTATTGCGTGCAGAGACCCAACATCTTGATGTGGGTCTGGCATGTCAGGCTAACATTTAGGATGACAAAATGTTGTTTGCACCATCATCTTTAAATTTATTTCCACCTGATATAAACATTCAATCTGAATCCGGATACGTTCAGATAATGACATCTGATTGTGGCCTTTGCAGTTACATCTGGTATTAATAAGCGTTCTTGTTATCTGGATTCTGCCTGCGCTACAATAGCACTTGCAGACTTGTCAACAAACATGGCACGTGCAAGGTCTTGACAATTTTGGCTGCTGTATGGGCTTAACAAATTTTTCCTGTGCAGTGGAAGGGTTCCTTTAAATACAGATCAAATATACAATAAATATCAGGTGTGGAAACTGGCAGCAAATTATGTGTAAGATATGTGAAACTCAAAAGCTTGCAGGTTACAGCAATGAAACACCATTTATTTCCTCTGATATGTTACTTGGCATCTTATACAAATATTCAATGTATTATTTGTCACATTCTCAAACAATGTGTGCAGTGGAATGCAGCGTGGCATGCTCTTGAGGTTTATCTAGAAGAAAAAAAAATAGGATAAAAAACAAGGGATGAAAATATATGTAAAATAAAGTAGCCAGGCTGTGCAATTTTTCAGTATAAACAAATATAAAATGTAAAATGTTTTGTATTTGTTGTAACTTATGTGTCCAGCCTTAAGACAGGTTGTGATAAAAATAGATAAATCAATGATCTTATTAATTACAACTAATCAATTTATAAGGTAACATTTTATAATACAGCCCGCGTCTTACAGGGTACTTACCCGAGACTTACTGTGTAATATTGTCGTATGAGTATAAGTCAAGGTTATAATCGTTAAAGAAAACAAACGAAATAATGAAAACTAGGTGGGAAAAAACATTGTTGTTAACTGAAATAAAAATAAAAATAAAACCGAAAAAAGAAACAATAACTAACTTAAACTGCAGTTTAAAAAAAAGTTTGCAAAACTAAAATAAAATAATAAAGTAAATGGCCTTAGTTTTCATCTTTGTCAATGTTTTCATAGAGTAAATATATCTTTCATCTGACATTCCATGTCAAATTGAACACAGCACAGTTCATGCCCCTTCGCAGCGTTATTTTTTTTTCCTACTATGGCCACCCGCCCTTCAATAGCATTCACACACCAGGCGTCCATGCTTACGTAATGTAACCCCATTTGTACAGGTCCTATCCCTGACCAATCAGCTATCCTAAACTTAATCACTCAAGGTCAATGCCTCACCCCAACAATCAAGCTGCTATTGACGGGCGGGTCTTGGCATGGCCATAGTAGGAAAAAGAATTTGTCCGCTTGGCATCCTGATGGTACCAAAAGTTGGAATTGATTATGACTGTGTCAGATAAAAGCAAGTGCCTTGCAGTGGAAGGTGGTAAAATATGTGGCAAATCCGACAAATTTGAAAGTACATTTCAGAAGCGCGTACTAGGAGGCTAACCTAGCTTACCTTAACAAGGTAAAGGAGAACGTCAAGCCCCCCCTCCCCCGAAACCAAAACTAACCCCGGTAACGTCACAGAACCAGGCAGCTTGACAGAGACAACTGTAGGACAGAGAAAACTACAGGCGTGCTTTCACCAGTGCTAGTTAGTAAATAAGCAGGAACACCACAAGTGGGAGGAAGCATGGGATAATATGTGTATTGATACTGTGATGTCTACACAACTGTGTGAGTAACTTTCCTTTAAAAATCCACTTTACTCAAACCAAAGAACTTATTCATGTACGTCTTCTTTAGTCTATTGGCTATTTAGGTTTTTTCATGACACGCGTCACTTACACATTAGCGCTGTGTAGACTGTTTACATATTTGTGCTCATTATATACTTTTTATGTACTAGTGTTATTATTGAATACATTGTGAATACATATTTCTAAAATTGTATGATGTTTTTGTTGAGTTTTTATTACACAAAACTTTGTTCTGACCTTTTTTAATCTTGCCCCTGACAAATAACCCATATTACAAAAAGACTAAAACTTACAGTAAAACTAATAAAAACTAACCTAAAACTAAGCATTTCAAAAAAATAAAAAATAAACTAAACCAGCAAACCCGCTTTAAAAACTAATTAAAACTAAACTGAATTTGAAAACAAAAAGTCAAAACGAAATAAAAATAAAAATTTATGAAAAATGCAAAACTATTATAACCTTGGTAAAAGTCCATTCTCCTTTCCTTTAAAAGCACCAATTGTTACTTCCTTGTTCCACTCTACCTACGTTTAAGTACCTAAGAACCAGTAAGTATTTATATTTACTAATTCATACCACAATTTTACAATGTATGTGTCAGTCACAGGCTGTATTACAAAAGTGTTACCTTGTTAATTGATTAGTTGTAATAATTAAGAGCATAGGTTCATCCATTTGTCACAACCCATCTCAAGGCTGAACAAAGGAGAGCCACACATGAGAACTAAAAATAATTAATATTACATAACTAAAAGACAACCTAAACACAACAATCAAACCAGGGGGAGAGAGAAACAGTGACTGAATGACTGTCACCAGTTTATACTGTAGGTGAGCTGAATCCCTGTGATGGAGGTCAAGGAGGCCTGCACAGAGAGGATCCTCCCATATAGCCTGGTAATCCTTCCTCTGTAATATGCAGTCCATCATAAACCGTTTTATGGACTATCCGTTGCCCTCCAATCACCAATCAAAGCTGAGATAAGCCTCTCTTTAACTATGAGAGTAGAGATAACCCTTACATTAACTAATAAGATAGCCTCCCGTAACCCATTTCCTGTTTTTGCAGACACATAATTGTAGAGTCTGTGTTATGAATATGAGTACATCTCCATATTGTACCAACTGATACTCTCTCTCTCTCTCTCTCTCTCTCTCTCTCTCTCTCTCTCTCTCTCTCTCTCTCTCTCTCTCTCTCTCTTTCTCATCATCTCCCATGTTTAGCTTAGCACTCATAGAGCCTCCTATTACGTTATGATTTCACAGCGTGTTCATGCTTATCAGTAATGTGTAGGTTTTGCCAAGTTTCTGCTGTAGTGTTACAAAACAGCGCTACTTTATTGCCTACGCGGCAGTTCTGATGGTTTAGTGTTCCTCATAGTGGGCAGTGGGCAGGATATCCCACTGCTTACTGAGCTTCTCCCTCCAGCCAAAAAGATCCTTACATGCTCTTCTGGGTGTCACATAAGTTAGCTGCATCTGAAACAGATGGCAACCCATGTGCCCACTTGGAAACTGTTAAAGTATAATTTGGCCCCCATGTTTGCTTTGAAAGTGGCAAGCCATAGATCACAAGCTGTTTTTTTATGGCCAATGTCTGTACTTATTATTGGGAATTTTCCAGAATGTAATATCAACATGTCCCCTCTGAAATTTCATTCCTACAAGGTAAAACTAAATATTGACTCTTTAAAATGAAAGCCAATTATGAGGAGTGGGACAGAATTTGTAGGAATATTAAAACTATGTTACGTGATGTGAGGGTGCGCCACATTCAGTTCAAGATTACATCGCTTCTATTGGTCTCCCTCCAGATTGTTTGGAATTGGTCTGAAAGACACACCAAATTGTTGGAAATGTAAGACAGAGGACAGCCATTTACTTCATGCCCTATGGTCCATTTTAAGAGGATGGAGGAAAGAAGGTGTGCCGTCAATCCAGGAGTGGGCTTGTGAGATGGCTAGGGTGGTGGCGTTTGAACAAATTATGTTGTGAGTTGTATGTCTTGAATTTTGTTAAAAACAATTTTTGTGATTACATTCTGAATCTGCAGCGTTCTCTGGTAGGTAAATATAGTAGTACAATGTCTTCCTCTGATGTAGACGTAGCCTACGCTGTCGGCTGTACAGTGGAGTTGCATTGTGGTTTGGGGTCCTTCTGTAAGTCATTTTGGGGTACAATTTGGTTTTGAAGAATTTTACAAGCAGCAATACCACAGGCCAAGCAATCGGCCCTTTCCAAACAGGCATATTTTCATTCATTCATTTTTATACTGCTGATGTTGGGTCTTTTTTGAGGAGAGAATAACGATAGGATATACACACACGCGATTCACCCAATATTGATTAGCACGTGTTTCACTATGAAGTCCAAATATACATTAATTTAGGGGAACTATGCAGTTTTCTTTAGCTCAATTCACCTTAACTGAACAGCTTTGGAGTCATTGGAATGGTTATATGACTTTTTTCGAGTTAAATGGCGGTCGTCTCCCTTCCCCCTAGCGCCTGTGAGCGGAAAAAACACCCTTTCAACTTCACGGCACTGCATACATACGGCCATTCAGGAACCGGCTAACAAGGTAGCGATGGAGTTTTTCACACTAGCGTCATGGCTGAGCCGGCTAAAAAGAAGCAGAAAGCTAGAAAAGCATTGTCGGAGGAACAGAGAAAGAGGAAACGGCAGACTAACCGAGCGAGGAGTCAGACACACATAAACATAGGAGCTGCCAAATATCTATTCCAAAGCTGTAGGGGGAGCTCTATAGAGAAACCTGTGAGCAAATTGCGAGAAAAGAGCAAAGAAATGGCCAAAACTGCATAGCGCCTCTTTCATTCTACTGTAAGAAGCAGACACATTCTTTTTTTGTCACGGTGGAGACTTAAACTCTGATGATGCATATTTAAGTTCAATGAATGTTTTGAATATAAAACTTGTATTCCTTACTATTAAGTCCAACCATCAGATGGATATAAAGCATACAATATTTTTTTTTCCAAAATGTCTCACAGAGTGTCACACTAAGGTACTGTAAAGCTTAATAACTATTTGATATTAATATACCCATAAATGCCATTAGTACCTCATTGCTCTGTTACAGTGATTAAACTATGTATTATTTTTGATACTTTTAAACTTTTACTTAGTATATTTCTGAATTTTGGTCATTATATTTGAACTAACATCCTACCAACATAAGTAGACGCTTGTAGTCTGTTAGAAATGAGGCAATCGCAGCTCATCAATAATAATTTGAAATTGGTCAATCAGATTGTGTTTCATCTCTCTCATCTCATCTATTGTACATGATGGCAAATTGCTCCCAGGTCTCCGTCGTTTTTCTCACCTCTGACATGACAAGCCCGGAAGTACTTTACAAAATAAATAAACAAAACACCCTGGCAATTGTTTGTTGTAATTAATTGCAAATAGGAATTACATCCACATTGGACAATTCCACACTTCCACACTTTCAAGTCCAATGCCAGGAAGTGGTTTTCTTCATATGTAGCGAGGCAGAAAGTAAGGGAACAGAGGTCAGGTGGTGGGTTGGCTACGGCAAATCAGATAAAAAATATGCAGACAACTGGAGTTTACTTAAACTGACAGAAGACCTTGTGTGAGGTATTGTTCCAGCAAAGAGATACTGGTTAATTCAAGGTCTCTTGAAAAAGAACAAGTTGTTATGTAATTGTCTGCTACACAATGGGCAAAATGTGGTGCCCTCTGGGCCCCCTAATAGGTCAACCAGGCCAAGAGCTCACACCACAAACAAGTTGCCAACAGGATGTTCTCTAAGGATGTATCTTGAGTCAGATAAACACAACCTAACAACACAGTCACTTCAATGTGGACTGCTCACTGGCCCAATCTGTCTGCCAGCTGACCAGTCAGAACATGAAAGCATTGAACCCTCTGCCAAACAGTCTGTCTGTAGCTACTTTGATGTCCACACTGTGCCTCTGCTGTATAGCTGCCTTCCCCCCTTATATCACTCTCTGTCTGTCTATAGTCTATATCCTTCACGTTCCACTTGGGATTGCTCCGGATGCATGTTTTTGTATGGTAAATTGAGACAGCAAGCTAGACTATCTGTCCAATCTGAGTTTTCTCTTGCACAACTATTTTGCAGTGGCTCTGTGCGGAGTTTAGCACCGCCCATGACGATTCTGATTGGTTTAAAGAAATGCCATTAAACCAGAGCATGTTTTCCTCCCATCACCGGATGCTTTGTGGAGTAGCCAGACTCTCCTTCAGCGCGCTTTGGAGGAGGGTCTGGCAAAGCGAGACTAGTCTGTCTATGTCTCTCTGCTGCCCCAGGTTCACGTCACGCCATAAGAGGATCCATCTAAGTCAAGGGTTAGATAAAGAGCAGTAGGAGGGACAGAAATAAAAGAGGAGAGAATCCTTTTCATCTCAGCCTCTCGCTGTTTCTCTGTCTCTGTTAGTGCTTGTAGACGGTGATGGAGCGTTGCGTCTATGCCGCAGGTCTCTACCCCAGCCAACCACTGCTCTAATCCTGTTTCCTCTTTCACACGCTCTATGATAGACTAGTTTGGGGTGCTTTCATGCTCTGAAATAGTCTGTATGAGCTATTTCATGCATGTTGTGCTATGTTGTCTGCCTGTTTGTTTGCGCCTTCAGTGCCAGGATAAGTGGTGAGATAGTGAGTGTTCGAGTGTGTTGGTCAGTGGGTCCAGCAAAATGGATAGTGATGATATATGGGCGACACACACACCCCAGAGGTCGTTGTGAGAGCATGGTGCATTATTGTGATTGAAGCCGATAATGCACCAACAGACTCCGTGCTGTGCCCCTTCTAACCCAATCACAACTATGCTGATGGCATGCCCCGCCATCTGTGCTTCTTGGATTGGATGGGGGAGTGATTGATGTGCACTTGAACCTATTCCAGTGAGTTATTGTGGCCCGCTGTAGTCTTTAAGACAAGACCCTGTGGTCATTTTTCAACTGTGGACGCCAGTTTGTCGTACTTTCCTGCTTTTATCCTGCATTTATTAACTCTTTGATGCAAAGCTGAAATGCAATTATAGTGTTTCACAGTTAGGGTCGGGTGTATGGCGTCATTTCCTCTCTTTGCCCATGAATTACGATATGCTCCAGTATCTTGTAGCACAATTGACTGCAAAAATGAATTTAAAAAGTGTCTAGTTGAGCAATGCTGTGAAGTCAACATCCCATATCATTCCAACATCCACTTGATGGCTGTACAAGAAATGTCCAGGTGATTCTCTGGACCTTTCTCATTTTTTTCTGCTTCTCTTCAATCTTACCCCCGCTACGTGCTGGATTGCAAATGAAGTGGCAGGGGAGAAAGGAGGAGAGGAAGAGGATTCAATATTAAAAAATCTGCTTGTATCTTGCATGGTGATGTAAGCAACATGCACAGCATGTTCACGTTTACCAACCCAGTTTGTGATGCTGTCCGTAACTCTGTCCGTTTAACATGTTATCCAGTCCGTTTACCCCCCACTAACAACAACAAACCACATAGCTCTTGTTTTCCTGCCTGTTTTAAATGAGCCATGCTACAATTTGTGCTTATGTGTGCCTCACATTGAGCATGTGTCTGTGTGTGTGTGTGTGTGTGTGTGTGTGAATTATTTTTCCTGAGCATATGATTGTCCCAATGTGAGTGAGTGTCTGTGTAATACGTACTGCAGAGAATAGTAGAAACATCGCTCCAGTAACTTGCTGCATAATTCCCAGTGCCAGGGGAGACTCGCCTGGTTGGTTTATTTCTTCGGGGAGAAGTCTCCCAGTGTTTGAAGAGGCTAAAATAGAACAGTACAAAGCATGTCAGGAAAAAGAAGAAGAAGAAAAAAGCAAATCTGCATTCCCGCCACACATTCTGCACAGTGCAGCCGGGGAATAGCTGTTAGGCTGCCTAGCTGACTGACTTGACTAATATTTTTTTGCAACCCACAAGAAAAACAAACACCAAAATAGAAATAATGGGAGGGACTTTTATCTTTAAACTGGTTGTAGTTGGAGATTTGAGAGTGTCTCAAACCTATTTACCTCTCCGTGTACAGAGGTGGCAATGTCAGCCATTCTGCATGCTTTGCTGTCATTGTATCAGTCTCTTTCTCTGAAAGCCAAAAGCAACAGGAAAAGAAACATAGTTCTAGCCATCCACATGCGTAAAAAGCTCAATAGATAGCCACACACACACTCAGAAAAACAAAAAAAATGTTGAAACTTATTCTTATCTTCGTAATATATATTAGATAAAAGCTTGAAATCAAATAATGACCCAGGGTCAAATAATAGCATGGCCAGCCCAAATAAAGGCTTGGTAAATAATACTGAGGCTGGGCAGTAGAATACTATAGTGATTCACATGGTGATAATGTATATTTATACAGCACCTATTCATCAGTACAACAACAGAGTTGTGCCGTAACTGATCAGATACAGCAGATAAACTCAAGAATTCCTGCAGGTGTTATATGTTAAAAGCCTGTAAGAAGGGGATGGTGCTCTTTGAGCCACTGTATAACTTTGAATATGACACTGCACGAAAAGTGGGTTTTTTGTCCCTGTAAACGCCTGAAAATCCTCCTAATTTTCAGCAGTTAACGACAATTAACAGGCTGTGAACTTCACGTTTGTCTGTGACACATATTGACGGAAACGAACCATGACGTATGTGGAGAGGTCCCGCGGAGGTGCGAATGGCTCTAATTAGCATATGAACAGTAGTGACACCGCGCATGTCCAGAGAATTTCTGGCCTGGTTTGAATTTCCTCATTCAGTATTGGATGAAACCACTACTTTTAAACAAGAAAAATCTCTCGTGATTGGTTGGCAGGTCTGTCATGGGTTAGGCATGAGCCATCTGTGCAGGAAATGTTGAGTTTTATTGATGATATCTTAACAGGTTAAACACAACAAGGTAGAAACAATTGTTAAAGGGCACTTACAGCGAAAACACACCAGGCACGTAATTGTCACGTACTATATAGCCTTTTACTCTCTCTCTCTCTCTCTCTCTCTCTCTCTCTCTCTCGCTCTCATTTGTCCATGCTACATCCTTGCACCAATCGTCATGAAAATTGGGGCAGCAGTTTTTCCATAATCCTGCTGTCAGACAAACCAAACCAAAAACATAACCTCCTTGGCAGATGTAATTAGAAAGAATTAGAAAAGTTAAGAGAAACACAACTATGAGCAAAATGATATATATATATATATATATATATATATATATATATATATATATATATATATATATATATATATATATATGTATAAAATGGTAAATGTATAATAAATAAAAAAAAAAATACAAATACAAAAGTGTGATAATACAAATACACATACAAAAATACAATACTGTGGCTCATTTAAAGAATAAGTATTAATTGTATTAATCTGTTGTTTGTTGTCCCTTATGAACAGTTAAATAAATTGTACAATATTCAATAGTTATTCAACATTTCAATTGGATACGGATATTTCTGTAAAATCTGCACACAGTGAAATTAAACTCCTTAAAGTATTGTTGGCAAAGCTGCTCATGTCCTCTGCATTACAGTATAATATGACAATGATAAAAACATTTCATAACAGATGTTTACTTGAAGTCTTGAAGTCAGTAGGTAAGGTATATACTGTAGGAAGAAATACTGTAAATAATTTACTTTCCAGAATTGTTCTACTTTCTTAGCTTTGTAGAACATTATTATGGGATTTTCAGGATTCACAGTGGCAGTGCACAGTAGGAATAAGTGTGAGTTTAGTAGATAGATATTTGATTTTAGCTCTGACTGTTTCATAGAACTTGCAGTCTTAGCATTATACTTTATTAAAGTATAAGGTGTTCTTTTTTTTATTATGGAAATTCCTTCTTACTTAAAAAGCTCATGTTTAGATGTTTAATAGCTCAATTTCAATATAGTGAATGCACTTTGCAACATAAGACAATGTGCCAACATTGACATTGAATCAATGTTATTCGAGCAATAGAAGGAGAGAAAACGATTCAGAGGAAGAGGGGGAAAGGCAGTGTTGTTCTCTTGGTTTTTCTGTCTAACATGACTACAGGGCAGAGGCCACCACTAAATGGCTATACAACATAAATTAAAATTTGTATATTGTGCATGCCTTCATCCTGTTCCTTCCTCAGCTTCTGTTCATTTACTCCAGATCTCCCTCACAGAATCTTCTTCACTCCATCTTTCTCTGCCGGTGCTCTCTGTATCTCTGAATCTCTCCTGCACCCTAAATCCCATAACCAGAGCCAAAGGTGATGGCCTCTATGCCTTCACCCACTCAGAATTGTGGTTGTATAGCTAATGGGGATGTACAGTACAGTATGGTATGTGTGGTGGAGCTGCAGATTAAACCAGGGAAGCACCCAACAATTATTAGATGAATGGACCCTTTACATTTAGACTACTTAAACTACACAAAGCAGGTTTTTCTGAGATTTTTTAAAATGTTGGGAAAATGTGAAAATAGTTGCTCCACTTCAGGGTTATACAATTTTTTCTCACTGTTTTAGTAGAGTGGATAAGCATAACAATTGTGCATTTCATTAGAAAAGCATGACATTTCTTATTTTTTATTTCCATTCACGCTTATACGTTTATTTTACCTTTATTGGATTGGACCTATGCCATATAGTCAAACCTCACCTCCAGTTTAACAATATGGAGATAAAACAAAACAATTAAGGGCATCGACCAGTGGTGCTAGTCTATTTTACTATATTAAAGGTCCAATATGTAATACTGACAGCTAGCGTTTAAAATAGGTACTGCAGTCCAAATTCTAAATACTGAAAAGAGTGTCTCTCCCGGCGCCTCCTCCCCAGACTCGAAGTTCACGGAGATTGCCCAGTTGAGAACACAGCATCAATGTTGCTAGATTACATAGCCGGATATTACTCCACAGCGCAGCGGAATAGCTAACGTTAGATGCTGGTTATGTGGACAGTCATAAAAGCCTGTGCTCTGTACCCGACTGACAACCACACTTTCTCGGCTTAAAATTACTGCAGCAACCGCCAAAACATCATGACCTCACCATCCTCTCTACCTGACTGACAGCCACACTTTTTCGGCTTGAAATTACGGCAAATACCCCTAAATACACCACTACCTTGCCATCCTCCATCCCCATATGACAGACATCCTTTCTCATCTTAAAATTACAGTAACCGCCACTAAAAACACCACTACCTCGGTGTCCTCCCTCCTTGACTCACAGACACACTTTCTCGGCTTAAAATTATGGCAACAACCGCTAAAAACACCACTTCCTCACCTTCCTCTCTACCTGACTGATAGACACACTTTCTCGGCTTAAAATAATGGCAACAGCTGTTAAAAACACCACTACCTCCCCATCCTATCTACCCAACCGGCAGACACACTTCTTGGCTTAAAATTATGGCAACAACCGCTAAAAACACAACTTCCTCACCGTCCTCTCTACCTGACTGACAGACAAACTTTCTCGGCTTAAAATTATGGCAACAACCGCTAAAAACACCACTACCTTGCCTTCCTCCTCCATCCTTCACTGACCTTACTTAGGAGTTCATCAACAGCAGCCGAGAAACTCCCATTCTATCTGTCCCTCAAGATCCATGCAGTTACACGGAGGTAGAGGGCTAGTTGTCTTTGTTTTCTATGAAAGGCTGTTGCAAATTACATCAGACATTGTCAATGGTGTCTGCCAGCCTTTTAGGGTGGAAGATGTAGTGTGCCCACCGAAGTTGCATTATGGACTGTTCACAACAGGAGATGTGGGTTGCTCTTCCACCAAGTCAAAGACACCTCTGCCATCAGCCTACACAATTGTATGACACCTTACATGTTTTTCTACACTGTTTTGTTCCAAAATGAAACGCTTTTGAACATTAGACCAGGGGGACTGGCAGCCATCTTAGATTTGACCTCTAATGGCCCTCAGAGGTCAAATCTGACTTCCCTCCACATCTGAAAATAATCTTTATGGTATGCACAAACTATTTAAGAAATTTCATGCTTTTCTCATAAAATGCACAATTCTTTATAATATGAGAGCTTATCCGCTCTACCATTTAACCTTCTGCAAAACAAGTATATAGGTTAGCAAGGGTACGGAAACTAGGCCAATGACAACTATGGAAGTTTTTGTAGGTCAAGTGACCCTTACCTTGCATGTTGTAGTGGTCCATCGAGAGTCTCATGCTGAAACTGATCGATATACTTCCTGAAAAGGTTCATTCATGGTCACACGTGCTAGTCATGGAAGGAGTCTGGCTTCATCCAGGTTTATGACTTCACGGTCAGGTTTGCAGCATTGCGGACATTGTCATGATGGAATGGTATTTGCCCCCTATAGGGTGACCATTATCTGGCCATTCAGAGAAATCATTGCACCTAATGGCTGCTGTATCATGTAGGTCTGTATGTTTAAATCCTAGCAATAGACTGAAGGTTGCAGGAGTGCTTGTGGTTATTTCAAAACCTGTTAAAATAAGAAGAAATGGCAGAAAGGACACTATGTTACTTTTTCATTGATTAAGACTTCAAGTTGTATCCTCCTTACACAATGTGGCCTTAGATGGCTGTGGTCTCTGAATGGAAGCTGTGCTGTAGCCTACTGTATACATGAGCTTCTGAAGCTCAAAATGCACACGTGTGAAAGCTGGGTTTCTTTAAACCTCATGCATGAACCACTCGTACAAACAGATTTGCTCTGATATGGCACATACGAGTGATTTAAGATAATGTATGGCATACACCAATTTTCTTGGTACAGATTAAATTAATTCACAAGTGGTTCACCTGTCTTATAAGTCTGTACAGATATGTTTTCTCCACAGGAAGAAAACGCTCAGTCTTACACTATACAACGTTTATTGCCTTGATCTGAATGAGATCAAATATGGTGCCAAAAAATAAAATCAGAAACAAAAACAGACTTAATGCAAAATTTATGTTGTTCACCATATCATTATCATCATTATATTATCATCATCACCATGCTTGCCAATTTACTGGAGGTCATTTTAAGTTTTATCATGTTTATTGACATATTTAAGTGCAGAAACTTCTACAGTTCAGTAGTTGTTAAGAAAATTCTCTTGCTCCAGCAGGTGCCTCAGGCTCTTTTTGCAGGTCCCTGCCCAGATCATCCTTTGTTATAACACCTGACAGTATAACATCACCTATTGAGGCTATAATATTCTCTCATCTAATATCTTCCTGTCATGTCCTCTTCACTGCCTCTAATATTAGTTATGGGTGGCTTTCCTGTAGAAAGAAATTTTTAGCCTTCAACTTTATGACCCTCATTAAGTCTGTCACAGTGCTGCTCTGATGACACATTGTTGGCAGCTGTACTATTCATATTATCTAATTGTTTTAGGTCCTCTAATATGAATGACACTGTTAAATTAGTAATGTTTTTGTATGCTGATTTCTGACAGCAGGACTTGAAGCTCTGCGTTGTGAAATTCTTTCTTTGGTAACATTTTTGTGAATGAAACATGAAACAAACTAACTAAGTAATTTGCCTGATGCTAATGACCAAATCTCACAAATCCCCCATATACAAACACAGTATAACTCCTAGCACATCAAAGACTGATGCTTGGTCAGGTGCCTTTGGCGTTAGTTACTGACGTATGAAGTCTCCTTTCAGACGCAGGGGTCTTTAAAGTTCTGGGTTGGGACCGATTTGGCGTCATTTGGTCATGAAGGCTAAAACCACTTAGTTTGGGAAAGGTCCTGGGTTGGGTTAAAAAAAAATTATGTTTAAGTGACACGTGGGACAAGAACAGCACCGTTAGGGTTAGGAAAAGATCATGGGTGGGGTTACAAAATGTACGTTTAAAGCCCTATTTGCACAGGATTAGTACTACCTGGTGACCTCTAGTCATTTGTAATAATTACGGAGGTTGGCTGTGATCTTAATCCCTTGCGAACCGTCCATGTCTGTAATTTGTGAAGTAAAAATTCCACCGCAAATGACCTACCATATTTTGCTGAACACAGAGCTCCTGTGGTAATATTAGTCCCGTGTGAATCAACATGTCTGTGATTTGGCGGGGTCCTTTATCATTTCTCAAGGTTTTTGTTTCCTATGCGCCTTTTTATCCCTCTCGAAAATACGGATATTGGATCGTGGGGGGCTGCGGATGCCGCCTTTCATGGCCAACGTAGTTTGGACCACTGCCCGACCAGAGACCTCCGGCCCTGAGTTGACGATGCTGTGTAATTTCTAAATTACACGAGGTCTCCAGATGATACTAATCCCGTGCGAATAGGGCTTAAGTGACACGCGCTACAACAACAGTGAACTAGCCCTGTGTCCTGGGTGAAATTCCTGTGTTGTTTAACGCATCCACCACCCCAAACTGCCTCCTCATGCAGATTTTCGGTCTTTCAGCCTACTTGCTCTCGTTATTGCTATTCATCTTACAGCGTCGCGGTCAAGCCGCTGCTCTGCCTGGTGCATCCCATACAGATGCTAAAGGGTGCCTTTTGCGTTGGTATCTGACGCTGAGAGCCACTGACCAAGCATCAGTATTTGTCGAGTTGGGAGTGAGAACGGGTTGCAAATACACGTGGCACTCATTAGGCTGAAACGAGCAATATACAACAAGCTTGTTCATTTAAAAGAGTTTTGTGAATCTGAGTTGGAACACTCGTACGAGCAATATCAGAAAAAAAGCAAGACATTTGAGACAAGAATACAAATGTTCTTGCTTGAAGCCCTTTGTGTTGCTTTTTTGTCCAGCACCCAGTTGCTGCTCTAGTTAATATGGTTCCTTCTATCTTTCCCTTGCATGAGGCAAACCCCGATCATTTAACAAGGACCAAAGGTGATGCCCTGTGCACGTTTTAATACCCGCAATACAATCAGCACATGTCAAAGTGAATTGCAGTGTGAAGGTTTTATATAAATGTGTAAGAGTGGAAGAAAGAGTGGTGGAAAGAGGAAAGATAAGTGAAGGACATGAAATGAGAGCCAAAGAAGATATGAAGAGAGGACTGTGAGGGTTGGGGTAGGAAGTGGAATGGTTGCCAGGGTTACGGTCAGGGTTGCGACCCCTTGTGTCAATCCGTCCATTTGGAGCATATTGCAGAGTAAGAGGATTGGATTTTTATGGAGATGGATTTCATCTGCTGGAAGGCTTTCTTTCTGTCTCTACCTCTCGTCACCTCAATCCAACCACCGTACCTTCGCTCATGCTTTTTCCCCCTCATCTTCCTTTTTGTGTTTCCATGTGTGACTTGTCACCTGACTGGATTTCTCAAGCTTCCTCCTCTCCTCCCTTGCTTTCCTTCTCCTCTGCCTGCCCTATGTCCTTCTTTAAACCTTACTATGAGTGCGTTTATTCAGCCACATCAGGATCAACATGATCCCTTGTGATATTTTCCAAATGCCAATTTGTCTCTCTTAACTCACACGTAAAAGATTACAGTATGTGCTGTGTGTATTTTTTTCCCCTCAGTGCTTTCGTATCTGTCTTTGGATTTTAGTCAGAGGTGCCTTTTTTAAATGTCACACACTATTCTCTTTCCATCTGCTGCCCACAATTGCTGATAGAATGTGATTGCAATTTGATGCTGTTTGATGTACTCTACTACGGAGGGCCGAAATTAAGATTTAGACCCCTTTACACTTGATATTAAAATGTGATGTGGAGTTGGATACCATGTTTGGATGTAGCTGCTTATGTATGTCACCTTCTTTCTTCTATAATATGAATTTGTAGCCCACAATTTCTCTTAGTGGGATTTTGCACTAATTATGCTTGAGTAGTATATGTATAATCAATGCTCACTGTGGCTAAACTGAAGCATTCCACTCCTGCATACATTCACCCAGAAAATCTCCCATTGTGTTCAGATTTCAGCCAGAAGTAAACACAAACAGGGAGTATCCAGTAAAAACTTGTGGGAATGTCCTCCCTGCTGGTCAAAAAACATCAATGGTGGTAGAGGCATTGGTTTTGGAGATAACTTACCTTATTTCATGTGCCAAATCAATGATCTGTCTCCCATGTCAGGAAAGTGAGCCGTTTCTTCTCTACAGACTGTTTTATACATGACTTTATGCTTTGTTCTGAGGTAGAGTGGGGCGATATGGAAAAAATCAAATATCACAATATTTTTGACCAAATAAATCAATGCCAATATTGCCAAGCCCTAGTCTGAGTAAATATA
This sequence comes from Perca flavescens, assembly GCF_004354835.1. Taxonomy (NCBI): domain Eukaryota; kingdom Metazoa; phylum Chordata; class Actinopteri; order Perciformes; family Percidae; genus Perca; species Perca flavescens. The sequence continues at coordinate 8,628,433 of NC_041339.1, read as the reverse complement.
GTTACGCCTTTTTAAGTTACAGGTTATTCCAAGAAGATGTGTAGTGAGGGCTCTGACACCTATTTCAAAAACGAATGTCCTTTAATGTTATAATGATGTTATAAATCCATGAAAAATTAGTATTACTTGTGTTATTTAAAATCCATCAGAAATTTCACATCAAGGTGTCCAGATAGCTCAGTTGACCGAGGTTTACTCCTCGACACAGCGGGCCAGGGTTTGACTCCGACCTACGCTCCTTTGCTGCATGTCATTCCCCCTCTCTCTCCCCTTTCATGTCTTCAGCTGTCCTGTTAAAAATAAAGGCAGAAAATGCCCTAAAAAAATACTTAAAAAAAGAAAAGAAATGTGACATCATGTCTTTGTGATTCTTATTTTGTAAACTTGAAATCTTGCAGAATTATTTGGATTCAATCAGATGATATAATTCATCTTTTATAGGCCAAGCCAACTGGGACTGATTTATATTGTACAGTGTAAATATTCTCACAATGAGCAGCCCTAGAGTACTGTACGATAGATCCAACAACAACTTATTATTTTGATGTAAGGATGCTCAGCTTCACTTTTGGCATAACCAATTCATTTTATTTCCCCTAACCATCGGCTTTCTAAAACAGTCCATTAAACCTTAGAACAAAAACAAGACAAAATGATTTTATATTACCTGCCTGCATTCAGCAATGCCTTGTTTTAGATTTCCTCTCACTGCCTTCATTTACAGTGGAAATGTTTGCAGAGATACTTTACTTCAGTTACCAATGCTTCCCACTCATGCAGCTACATGAATCACATGGGAGCTACCCAGAGAAATCAGTGCTGAGGTCACAGTAAGTGCCTCATTCGCTGATGTGTCTCCCACCACCCTAACCCACCAAGGTTCCCAGCTGTTTCAGGGAGTTCAATTGGTGACCTTAGCAGCATAATGCTGCTTCTTGAGGCTATGCACTCCCACATTCTAGAAACATTTTGGAGTTTCAGAAGAAATCTCATTTCCATCTCAGTATGAAAGAAAAGGAAAACAAAAGAAAAACAAAACAATACAGTCAGAACCGATATATTAATAATTCCAAATTTCTTCCAGCACCATTTGCCCTATTGTATAAATGTTTACAATACTTATAGAGCTGCTTACATTTGTAAATGTAGGTATGTATATGCATGCATGTGTATATGTATATATATTTTATATATACATACTTATATCTGTTAGGGTTTAGCAGGGATGAGTAGGGAATGGCGGACCCAAAATGCAGAGAGCAAGCAGGCAGGCAAGAGAACATGTGAGGTGGAAGATTTATTTAAACCAGGGGCCTGTTTCACAAAACCAAGATAAGGGATTAAGCCGGGATTTCCTGGTTATCCTGGATGAATTTAGCCTTGACTCGGTTTCACGAAAGCAGAGGCACATAAATCACCATGGAGATTTATTCTGTGCAGCTAGCCTGGTCCTGACCAGGCTAACAGCCAGGATTTATTTAATCCTGGAACCTTTTCTGTTCATCCAGCAGTGGTTTTACCCTTTTCTTATCAGCCTGAATTAAAATACAACAGGTGCATATTGCTGTTCATTTGAGTACTGTTATTTAAAGTTGTGACCATTATTTTTTTTTTTATAATTATAAATTTGTCATTGTTACGGTTATATTGCTGTATGAAGACTGCTGTTCATATTGTTGTAAGAAGTTTGATGAATATATTATGGCAGTTGTTGAGATAATTAGAAAAGGCTGATACAATTTCAAATGAGTTTTAAATGAAGTCTGTTACTAAGGGAAATACATACAATGCTGTACATTTCTATAGTTCCCCAATGCACCTTAAATTATTTTAGTTTATAATTTCTTTTTTTTTTCTTTAACAATAAGGATCATGTTTGTTCTGCTTCCATGTGCATTGTATTTGGCATTCTTAGCACACAATTTGTGTTGTCCAGTAAACTGGGACTATAATTTGGGAGGATTGTACAATTTTAAGAACATATCCTAACTGTACAATCCTCCCAAATTATAGACTTAGTTCACTGGACCAGTAACTATCTAGTGATGTAGGCTACTGTACATTCATGTAACAACAGGGAGAGGGCACCTTAATGGTTTTCGACCTTATAGTTTGCCTGGGGGGAAATAACTGATGAATATACTCTGTTCCATTCATGTTTATAGTGTGCATGGAATTTATCACTTTATTATCTTTATAGTTTCTAGATTTTACAGTGCAATTTCTTCAGTGTCTTAATTTTCTATGTCCATATATACCAGGGAGCAAGGCATATAATATGTAGAGAAGGAAACTCGTCCTCTATAAAAAATAAAAAAACGCGAGAAAAAGCGCGACAGATAATAGCGGACCGACTAAATGATAGTCTAAAAATATACATTTATGAACTACTGCTCTTAAATGAAACCATTCAATGTGTCACTTGTCATTTGCAAAAACGAACACCTGTACACTTTGCATTAAAAGCGAGTAGTGGAAGTTAATATGACTTAGGAAATTAATATTTTAGCCAATGAGAGAGAGGGAGGAAGAGAGTGAAAGAGATATTTACGCTTCATATTCTAGCGTTATAGAAAATGGATCTTCATGGTAAATTTCCTGAGTTATCTTCTGCTTACTTTTAAGGCAAAGAGTACAATTGTTAATTTGTGCAAATGATTAGTAGCCTCATCATTGAATGGTATGATTATGACGGTTTCCATTCAGAGCAGTGGTCAGTTAATGTATATATTTAGGCTACAATTACGCATTCAGTCGGTCCGTGATCGTCTGCTACACTTTCTCTCACTGTTTCGTTACAGCGGCCGTGTTATTTTATTTTTATTCAAATAATGTGTTTCACGTCATCATACTTCCACAAGAAGCTGCTGCTCACTCTATATAAAGTACGTACAATGCGTATTCTCCATTTTGGCATCAGTAAATCTGTGATCGACCTCGCGGTCTTTTGAGGAAAGCCGTGGACGCGCATCTATCTGAATTAGTTCAGCCTGCCTCGACCTAGTCGCTCCTCCTCAGCCTGGCTTGGCCTTTGTGAAACGCACCAAGCCAGGATGCACAGATTAGACTAGGTCAAGCCTCGCTTTATCGGTTATCCTGGATTTATATATTCTGCTTTTGTGAAACAGGCCCCAGGAGTCCAAAAATCCAACAGGCAAAAACAAAAGAACGAAGAGAGCAAAACTGAATAACAAAAACAAATGAAAACCAGAAACAGAAACTACTGACCAAAACTCACGGCCGAGAAGACAGGACTGAACACGGTTGGGTACACACACAAAATGATCTGACGCTGGACACGGGGAACACAAAGACTAAATACAGAGGGTAATGAGGTAACACAAGACAGGTGACACAAGGGCTGGGAAACAGGTGAAACACATTAGGCTGGGAAGAGCAATCAAAAAAGGAGGGAAACACAAGACAGGTAAATTGGAGAAGACAAGACAGAAAACCAGAGACTTCAAAATAAAACAGGAAACTGAGCAAAATACAACACAGAAAACAGACTACCAAACTAAGACAACCCCAAAACCACAACAATATCTGTAATAGTCAAATGTTTATGTTCACCTTGTTCAGTTTTTTTGTCTGTTTTTATTTTTGTGGATGTATTTTGAGAGCAACAAAAAGCCAAAGTCTGATTTAGATATGATCGATTATAGAATCGAATCTGGAGAAAAAAATTAAAATGTAAGTGTCTTAGTAACCTGACACATGCTAAATGTCAATCAATCTTTAATTCATGTCATTTTTGCCCCCTCTGTGTTGATTATGCAGAACACCTGCTTTGTTGTGCCCCCTGCGTATGCATGTCTGTGTGTGTGTGTGTGTGTGTGTTTTGTGTGTGTGTGCGTGCGTGAGAGAGAGAGAGAGAGAGAGTGTGTGTGTGTGTGTGTGTGTGTGTGTGTGTGTGTGTGTGTGTGTAGGCAATATCTTGAGCCAAGCTCTTAACTAATCTTATCATGCTGGCATCCTGCCTTGGTTTACATGCTGAGGGTAACTGACACAAGTGTGTGTGTGTGTGTGTGTGTGTGTGTGTGTGTGTGTGTGTGTGTGTGTGTGTGTGTGTGTGTGTGTGTGTGTGTGTGTGTGTGTGTGTTTATGTGTGTCTGCGAGGGTACCAGGTTAATATGTCACTCAATGGGGGGTTCTGGTAAAAGCTGACTTTTTGTGACACCCCACAATGCACCTGCGGCACTGCTTGCTGTGTCAAAGTATGTTTGTGGGTGTGTGTGTGTGTGAGTGAGAGAGAGATCCAGCCAAATCACATATCACATCCACCCCAGTGCGAGTCACAGTGGAAGTAGCCTCTCACCGTTAAACGAGCCCATCCTTCAGAGAGAGCTTTGCTCTGCATAATGTCTCCACTGTAGGGGCCAAACACACACACACACATACACACACACACACACATACATGTTCACACACACTCAGGAGAAAAAGAGAGTTTCATATCATTAATCTCTGTAGCTCTCACCCCCTTAACCCCCCACCTTTGCTCTACTGTCCTCACTCCCTTTGGCAAAGTCATGGCTGTCTTCCTTGACCAACTCACATTCCCTGGAGCCCTGAAGTATGTGTGTGTGCATATGCCCATACTACTGTGTGTGTGTTTCTTGGTGTACGTGCCAATGTGTGCATACTGTAAATTTGTTGACGGGAACACAGAAATGAAAAAGCAGAGAATGTGACATGGAAAAGCAAAGAGCATGTATCCTTATTTGACTGCCAGTAACAGGACAGCCCGCCAGCCAACCGAATGGAGATCTCTCTGGGGAATGCTGTCCTCCTTTTTACTTCCCCCCCCAAAAAAATCACTAAATCACATGCTGGCACACATCACATTAGTGTCAAAATGTACTTGTGAGAGCTGCCAAATGTCAGTGAATAGTAGCTGGAAACAGATTGGGATTTTGCTTTAAAGCTTTAGTGAGTAACTTTTTGATATTATTGAGCGTCCGTTACATTCGAGTCATTGCCAAATGAGTTGCTACAAAACTAATTAAGACTATCAGCTCCACACACTCTGTATTTCTCAGTATGGCTATGTTCAAAAGATTGTGTTTTCCGGTGACTTTCCTTCGCAGAAACTCAAGTGAAGATAATTACCTCTTCTGAAGAGTCCATCATGTTTTTTTAATCCTCCGTGTCCTCCTTGGCTACTAGCAGCTGCATAGGGGGAGGGGTGAGGGGGGTGCGCAATCACGTAAGACTTGTATCTTGTGGACGCGCCAACAGTTTTGTTGTCATTACTTCCTCATTAATTCCTCATGGGGGTGACAGAAACTATGCACCATAGCTTTAATCGCTTTAGTACCATATAGCTCATAAGACATAAAACACTGGAATCACATTAAAACAGAATACTCAAAGCAAAATACAGTCATTGGCCACTGACTTTAACTCATTTTTGTAGCACTTCATCGGACATTAGCATGGTGTAGAAATGCAATTATTCATAATAAGTTCATTAGAAGTATGATTCACACAGTGGAAATACATATTAGCAGGATAGCTGGAGTAGTGCACATAATATATAGTTAGGCATCAGAGCTTTATTCCACAAACATTGTGACTTCATTGTAATAATTATACTATATCATGTGTAAATGCAGTTATTGGTCCATCCGAGGTTTCTGCCTTTTAAAAGTAAGTTTTTCCTCGCCACTGTCGAACCAAATTCTTGCTCTTGGAGGGGAATTGTTGGGTCTTTATTGAGTATGGTCTAGACCTACTCTATCTGTAAAGTGTCCTAAGATAATGATTTGACACTATAAATACAATTTAACTGAAGGACAGTGGTTTGCTTTTGCAAGTGAGGGACCCAGGAATTAAACTTTTTCTTTCGTGTGATTTCATTTTCATTACATCAACACACCTGTCTCAGAAAAAGGACGAACAAATATGAATGATAATATATATTATATAAATATAATATAATGACTATTATTTATTTCAGTGGAAAAATTAATATAATATAATTGTACTACTCTATATCTGTCTGTCTGTGGGGAGTTTTACATGTGGTTTAAAACTTTTAGATGGCTATACTAGCATAATAAAAAATGACATTTAGTAATTGCAACCAGAGGGAGTGGTTTGCCCTAGAGCAGGGGTCTTCAACGCTTTTTAAGCCAATGACCCCTAAACTGAAAGAGAGACGGATCAGGGACCCCCTACTACATATTGTATAAAATGAAGTTGCATATTAAACTGGGCCTACAATAACGTGTAGGGCGGCCAAAAGCCTCTATACATACCTTTTTTGTTCATAGAATCCTAAGCCTAATAATTGTTTGCCTGCAATATATACATATACATATATATATATATATATATATATATATATATATATATATATATATATATATATATATATATATATATATATATATATATATATATATATATATATATATGTATGTATGTATGTATATATATATATATATATATATATATATATATATATCTGTGGATGGCCTTAGTGACTACCTTACCTATACGCCAGTAAGCCTATCATCAGTGGGGAGTTATATTTGCTAATAAAATGTTGGACTCATGTTAAAGGAACACGCTGACTTATTGGGACTTTAGCTTATTCACCGTAACCCCCAGAGTTAGATAAGTCCATACATACTCTTCTCATCTCCATGCGTGTTGTAACTCTGTCAGGAATTCTCTAAAAAAACAAATGGAATAGATTCGATAATGAAGTACTGATGCAAAAAGTGGGTAGGACTTGTCTGACTTGTACGATAAGGACATCTGATTTCACGCCAATAGACCGCTTCAGTGTCCATAATCATGACTCCCCCTGGTGGATAGATAAACCATTGCAATTGATTTCCACACACGGCGCATAGGGGCGTTCACAATGTCATTTTGGGGGATTTTATTCAAGCCAAGGCCAGACCGGTCACGAACCTGCGTAGGCCCCGGCACAGAGGCACGGGAAACTGTAGATGGCTTTATCTGTATTGTTTGATTGTGCAAGTAGCTCACTTTAACCCAACCCGTGATGTTTTCATATCTATAGTCTATATTCACGGCATTCCACTTCCGGGATTGCTCCGGTGCCACCGGGAATTCCACCAGATCACACTCTTTTCTGCCGGATATCCGTTACCTTCCCCTTTCCTCGTGTTGGAATTTTAAACTCCGGTGGATTTATGACTATAGGTTAACTGCTCCTAAGATCTCTGTAGGGTAAATCCAGAGAGCTAGCTAGACTATCTGTCCAATCTGAGTTTTCTGTTGCACGATTAAAACAACTTTTGAACGTACACGTTCCATCAAAACAAGTTTCTTCCCGAGGCTGTTTTGCAAGTGGCACCACGGCTCTGTCCAGTGCTTAGCACTGCCCAAGACCTTTGTGATTGGTTTAAAGAAATGCCAATAAACCAGAGCACGTTTGTCTCCCATCCCGGAACGCTGTGTGGACTAGCCAGACCCTCCTCCGCAGTGCTGTTGGAGGAAGGTCTGGCAAAGCAAGACTATATTTCAGGCTTCCAGCCACCATGCTTTTCATAACCATTTTTTTTTTTTTTTTTTTGCTTAAACCTAACCATGTTAACTGTTTTGAGATAGACAGAAATGTGGCAGGAAAGAGGCCAGCATGACACGACCCAATAGGTTCCCCACTGGAATCGCACTGAAGACATTGCAGTTGTTTGATGTTCACCTTAACTATTCGGCTGGGGCGCCTGAAGGATGATGTTTAGAGAGATTTTAGTAAATCAGATTGCAAAACAACAAAAAGTGGGGGGAGGCAAAAATAGGACTTTGTCATTTTAGTCCATAGAAGAAATTAATCCTTGGTTAATCACAAATGCGTCATATGCAGTGATACCAGAGCTTCACCTTATTTTAAGGCTACAGTGTAATGAGGCTGATATTTTTCAAGCTGCCCCCACAGTTATGTAATACACAGATGGCGTGAGATTTACCTCAACGTACTGTTCCAATGTTGCACCTCTGCCTCTCTCCAGTCTGCCCTGCTCCCTCTCCCTCTCTTTTGATTACCATGACATGAGGGCCTCCACCAAGAGTGACACATGACCAAACACAGTGATTCCTCATGTGTGGCCATGTGCATGCCTGTCAGGACAAGCCTCAGTGTACAGTTCTTGCTCTAATAATCCCTTTCCCTGGGAAAAAACATCCCATAATTATGTGGTCAGATCCACACAAAAACAGTATAGTCTCCCTTCATACTTAAGATTTAGTAGCTTCTTTTACCTGTACTCTAAGAAATATCTATATGACTGTATATATTAACAGAAATTGTCCATAACATGGAATTCACAGTTGTATTTTAGGTTTTTACATTTGGAATTACATAATTTGTGCTCTGACAACTTCTGTCCCCTACAGACATTGGTTTCGGGAGATTGAAGTCCACATTGTCACTTTTTTTCTGACGTTTGTCCCTTTTTACGAAATGTTTCACATTTTTATAAAAAAAAAATTTTAAACCCTTGTGACACTTTTTAACGAGGTTTGTGTGGCTTTTTTTAACACATAATTTCCGTTATTTAATGACAGGACAAAGTCCAGGCAATGAGCTTTTTTCTGTTATTTTACAGATTTATTTCTTAGAGCGTGTGACTCATTGGAAAGTTGACTGAGCTCCAGCACCTTTGGCTTCCATACATTGACCAGTACAATCACAGACAGCTGCTGTTGGCCCAAAAGCAGCTCCACTGTCACAGTTGGGGATAAAAGAGCTTCCCTCAGTGGGAAGGCCTTGTGACTTTAGGTGTTTATTTAGCAAAGAGTGTTAATGAGGTTTTGTCCCCATTGTCTGTTAACCCTCCCCATTTTTTTAGTGTCACTTTTGGTTTGTAGTGACCACTCAAAAGCGGGCAGCGGTGATTACTCCACTACACAATGGAGACGCCAACAACAAAGTAGAAACCACACAAGGAATAATAATTCAAGCAGGACCATCTTTTTTCTTCTTGTTTGGATGTGAAAGTCATTTCCCTGACCATCCACTGACTCTTGGTTGATAAACTGTAAAAAAAAAAAATTAAACTAAACTAAAAAAAATTAACAATGCAATTCAGAAAGCATACAATACTCAGAGAAACAGCTACATCAATACATGAATCTGAACAAATTTCTGAGTAAAATTGATCAAAAAGGGATACAATTGTGAAAAATGTATTTAAAAATTAATTATTTTTTTTACAGATTTTTTGGGGGCATTTTAGGCCTTCATTTTTTATAGGACAGATAAAGACATGAAAGGGGAGAGAGAGGGAATGACATGCAGCAAAAGGCCGCAGGTCGGAGACGAAGCCGCGACCACTGTGTCGAGGATTAAACCTCTATGGGCGCGTGCTCTACCAGGTGAGCTACCCAGGCACCCCCAAAATGAATTCTAATTCTTTTAAGTATCAGCGAATCTCTGCGCATCAACAATCATCACCAACTCAAAGCTAAAACTGGTCCCTCAACAGACAGGTCATCTAACGCGGGATCTGTAATGATGAGATCTGAAGCACAAAGTAATAGTAAGAGCATTTTTAATAAGGTGCAGCAACTGACATTTCTGCATAAAGAAGGTCTTAATGAGAGTAAAAACATCACTCTAGATTCCAATACAATTTCATGGACCATGTACAACAGTATCTACATTATGCATCAAGTGATTTGAGAGTAGTAATCTAGTAATCTTCCATGGATAATTACTGTAAGTATCTACAGGAGCAAGTGCATTTAATGTCAATCAAGGTAATACTGCAACTAAGAAAACAGAACTTGTATTTCCACATGTGGGTTTACAAAAACCTTGTGTATTCAATCTATTTTAAGAATATATCACAAAATGTAAATCCAAGGAAATATGCGCAGTATGTGCTACACGTGTATATGCAAATTCCCTTTCAGAATGTGAAAGCAGTACTAGATTGTCTAGATAACAAGATAACATGTTCTGGTTCAGAGCTGTTAGAGCTACTGTGGAATAAAAACTGTTGCACCACCATGTTTTCCCTATGCAGGGTGTAGTGAAGAGCTCCATATTTCACACCTTGTAATTGCGTAATTATAAATCCATTTAACAATTACAAAACATATCCATGTAGTAGAATTTAATATGACAGATAAAGAGAAGGCCAATACACAGAGGCACATTGTTTTTGACATACTCCCTGTACTGTGGGGGCAGAAGCCCCTTATTCTTTTCCCATGACACTATCATCCTGCAGCCATGGTGGCAAATCCCGCTGTTGTTGGATGAAGACAAGGAATTACTTCCTGAGTCAGATTAGGGTTATCGTAGCAGGGCTAAGAGTTATTGTTATTGTGACAGATATAGGCGCTCTCTCAAACACACACACACGAACACATTACAAAGGAGGAGATAGAGTATTAACAGGGTTATCAACCCATTATTATGTTTTCTAATCTGCACTCCGGGGCAGTTAGCTGGCAGCTAGATTCTTCATTGGGAATTTGGCCTACATAAAAACTACAACAAGCAAATCCACAGTCACATTTTTTTAAAGACAGCACATATACTGTGTTGTTCTTTAATAATAATAATAAAAAAAAATGTTAGCCAAGAGGTGATTGTTTAAGGCAATTTGGCAAATTTAATTCTGCAGAAAAAAGAAAGGCATGGGAGAGACAGCATTGAAGTGAACAGGAGAGAAAACGTTTTTTTTTAACACTGATTGTTGGGCAGTTGAACAAATAAGCCAGGATAGAAGAGGAAGAGAAATAAACCAGAGAGTAGGGGAAACATTGTTTGCAGGGATGACACAACATAAGAAAAAAATGTCTAGATGTGTTACAGATCAAAATGTGCCTATAGTAGGCGCCTGGGTTGCTCACCTGGTGGAGTGCGCGCAAATAGAGGTTTACTCCTCGACGCAGCGGCCACGGGTTCAACTCCAACCTGTGGCCCTTTGCTGCGTGTCGATCCCCCTCTCTCTCTCTCTCTCTCCCCTTTCAGCTGTCCTGTAAGTAGGGGCCTAAAATGATAATATATTAAAATAAATAAATATATATATATAAATGTGCGTAGAGTGTCTGTCTGAGATTGTCTTTTCTTTCAAACAATGCTACCATAGGACCTTTATATACTACATGGCCAAAAGTATGTAGACAATCAAACACCCATATAATTGTTCTAATATAAAAATCTCATTCCAGATCAATGGGCATTAATATACTGCTATGGCTTTCAATCATATTTTTGGAACCTGGCTGCAGGGATCTGCTACCAGTCTATTAAAGGAGTGCAAATCCAAAAGAATTCTTGAACAGTTGTCGGACCAAACATCATGGCAAATAATAGTAGTTTACTTACATAATAATTGTATTCACTGTTGCGGTACGTATGCAAAGTTACGTAGGCTATCTATGTAAGCTAACGTTCCTTACTGTATGTAATGTTCATAACACCACAATTGTAAGTTACCTAACTAATGTAGTTATTGTAACCCAAACTGCAATCTTTTCAAAAACCTAACCAAGTAGTTTTGTTTGAATTGTTAAAAGTGATGCCAAGGGGTCCTGACCAAGCTGTCGTATTTGAGGAGTTGAGAGTGACACTGAGTAAGTACATTACAGAACAATCACGTGTTTATTAAACTCCAGGCACTCCTGCAGGTAATCTCCATGCCTTCTCTTTTCTGGTGTTGTCCTAAAAAAAAAATCGGTGATGTCGTTTTCCACCTCCAAGAATAATTGTCTCTCATTGTCTGTGGTGTTGTAAACGAGACATAAACGATATTGGGGGTGTGTAAATTGGTAAATTGACTGGATGCTCTCGCTGTTTCACTTCCTGCCTGGCTGTCCGAACGCCCCTTGGTTATAGACCTGGTGCGTATCCGGAGGGTGGATATAGACTAGTACTAATGCAACTAAAAAGACCTATCAACTGAATATGCAGCTCTTCTCGGCTTTACTGGGCGTTATAGCAAATTTCAGCTCATTCTCGTTTTCATTCACCACAGACTGAGGTTTTCAGTGAAAAAGCAAACTTACTTAGCTGATGATGACTATGTAGTATGGTTGAATGAATTGACCTTGGACGGAAATCATGTTGTCAACTGCTGTTTCCACAGTCAATACCTGTCAAGCTTAAAGGGAAACATCACCGATTAGCATTAAGCTTTGTATCAGTAGAAACCTGGTAGTATTTTTGAATGACCATGCTTCCCTCCCTCATGTCCCCCTGAGAGGGGAAATCTCTGTACCAAAGACCTGGTGCGTATCTTTAGCGGAGCGGAGAGCTGCTTCACGCACACTTCTGGGACGCGCCTTGGCACAGCTGGTGGAATATGAAACATTGACTTGATTGGTTGCGATTGGAAATATTAGGGATGAGAATGTGTTGTAATATGGAAGCAGTCGCTTGTAGTAAAGTAATCTTGCATTGCCAGACCTTCCTCCACAATGCTGCAGAGTCCACAGTATTCCAGGATGGGAGAAAAACATGCTCTGGTTTATTGGCATTTCTTCTTACGGAGCAACGGCGCCTCTGCAAAATAGCCTCAGGAAGGAAATTGTTTTGGTGGAACATGTATACATTCAAAGGTTGTTTTAGTCGTGCAAAAGACAACCCAGATTGGACAGATAGTATAGCTAGCTGTCTGGATTTACCCTGCAGAGATCTGAGAAAAGGTTAACCATAGTCCTCATAAATCCACCGAAGTTTAGAATGCCAACACAAATGAAGGCCAAGGTAATGGGTATCCGGCCTAAATGAGTGAAATCCGGCGGTGGATATAGACTAGTACTAATGCAACTAAAAAGACCTATCAACTGAATATGCAGCTCTCCTCGGCTTTACTGGGCGTTATAGCAAATTTCAGCTCATTCTCGTTTTCATTCACCACAGACTGAGGTTTTCAGTGAAAAAGCAAACTTACTTAGCTGATGATGACTATGTAGTATGGTTGAATGAATAGACCTTGGACGGAAATCATGTTGTCAACTGCTGTTTCCACAGTCAATACCTGTCAAGCTTAAAGGGAAACTTCACCGATTAGCATTAAGCTTTGTATCAGTAGAAACCTGGTAGTATTTTTGAATGACCATGCTTCCCTCCCTCATGTCCCCCTGAGAGGGGAAATCTCTGTATTGAGGGTCTGGAAAAAAACCTCAGATGACGCAAAATGACGATTTTTGCGTCATCTGAGGCTTTTTTGCCCAGAGTCAAAAGACTACAGCCTGTATTCATTGTGTATTAGGAGCAACTTCCGCATAGCCCAAAGGGGGTTGGACTGTTGGCTTTTTCCGGAGATTGCCGAGGAAAAAACGAGTGTCAGCCATCTTGAAGCCTCGCTTAGCTTCTCAGCAGGAGTAGAAACTGTTCATCCCGACGGAAATTTTGGGACGCAAGCTTTTATTTTGAAAAGTAGACGGGACGGCATGATATGGGACGCTCCAGGCTGCAGCCATACAGTCTTGGAAATTTTAGAACAACAGTTATGTGCATTCAAACTACCACACACGTGTACCACCGGGATACATTGGAACACATCGGAGAATATGCAGGACACTTTATTACGGACGCAATACTCGACACACTACGCAAGCTTTGCCTGCACGGAGACCAGCGGTGGTGCTCGATTCCTGTGGCCGGTAAAGTGACCTCATCAGTGGGGAGCGTTGAACGAGTGTGCCGGTGGAAAGCTAACGCTAGCCAGCCATCTGTTCACCAATCGTGCTTGCAAGTGTCCGCTCACCAAACAAACTGGATTACATCCAACTTCAACCAAACTCCCAACGCGAGTTCAGAGACTGCTGTGCTGTGTTTTCGTTGTTGTGGAAATATTGCTGTGGACAATCCAGCCTGCTGTCACCGGGTAAGACTACTAGTGGAAGTGGGCTGTGGTACCCCGGACTGCCTGTTGCAGAAATGGGGTGATTTGTATCCAACTAACTGCTAACTGCTGGTGGAGTTTGTGACTGTAAAATGCCAACAATTCTAGCTACATCTCACGCAAATGTACAGCTGTGTTTATACTCGATGTTTATACCACAGCCCACCAAGAGCTAATGCTAGTAGCTATGGTTGAATTCTAATGTAGAATGCGGTCTGTTATTTCTTGACAACAGACCACTGCTAAGGATAACACACCGTTGCCATGCATAGCAGAGCGTTGCCATGGACACCGTTCTGTTCACTCTGGAGCTATCAATCAATCCGCTGAAAGAAGTCCGGATAATGTATCAGCTGTGGCAAAAAAGTATATGTTTTAAACACCACTTGAGCCACGGTAAAACGTTTTTTTCATGTATATGGTTGAAATGACAATAAAACACACTTGTTGAGTTGATTGTCTCACTGTCTGTCTGTAAAGGGTAGGCGTGGCTTGGGAGTGGCCTCATACAGCAGCAAGGCAAGTGCATTCTGGGATTTGGTGTCTTTCATCCATATGAGCCAAAAACACATTTTCTGGCTTATCTCGGCCTAGAAGGCACCAATTTAAATTTTCTTTTCACATTTCTACTACATAAGTGACCCAATTTAAAGATATACTCAGCTTTCCAGAGGTGAAATTTCCCTTTAAGATATGTTGTTTGTGTGGAGATCATACGTATTTCCTAGTTTCCACAAATTGCTTAATTCTACAAGAGTAGGTATTGTAGCATGATTTTAATTAATACATTTGAACACTGGGTATTGTATGTCTTTTAATTTTCTTTTATTTGTGTTCATGTCTTTTGGACTCCATGTGACATATTTAGCAATATCTAAAATATTTCCCTTGTTACTGTTAATTTAAACACACAAGACATATCATATTCTTTCATTTTCAAGTGTGTAACTTGTATAATGTAATACACATTATTTTTTGATAAATTATTGTGTTAAGAATACATATTCCCTCGTTAGGTTCATTTCCGTCCATAAGACACATATCAATCCCTGGCTTTAGTTAATTCATTTGCACAAGATACACATCAAGTCTCTAGTTTAGGTTAATTCAAGGGCAGAAGATACAAATCGGTGCCCCCGGTGTGATTAATTTACTGGAGGCACACAAGATACACAACATTCCCTTGTTTTGGTTAATTGCAGGGCAAAAGCAATTTTTTTATTTTGGTTATTTTGAAATACTAAGGATACTGTTTAATTGGGGGGAGAAAAGGTTATTTCATTAGTAGATGTTATTAACTTATTTTTACACATTGTTCCTTCTAATGCAGATAAACACTCACTGGTTTTGGTTCACTTCACTTTATCTCATTGAGGTTCATTTGAGTGCACAGTGACAGTTATGTGGCTAATAGCTGAAAATACACATGAAAGTACCTGTCTGAGTCACCTGTGGTAACAAATGATTGCTGCAAATGTACATCGGTGCACAGAGGTCTGTGAGTAAGCAAAGTGCAGAAGGACACAGTAGTTTATAATAGGTGCCAGTCTGTTGAAGGTCAGAATCCACATGTGAGAACATACTGAGCAAGGGCCAGTTACTGTGAGAGTGAGATGACAGGCCTAGAGGAGACACAAGCAGTGTGGGACGTATGGATGAATACATGCTGAACTTGAACCTTGAGTCTGAGGTCACACATCCTGGTTTCATGCAATAGGGTAGTGCAGGAAAGAAAATGAGTGAACATGAAAAGATTAGATGAAGCTAAAGAAATTAAAGGATGAGAAGAACAAGGGTCAGAGTTGGACTAGTCTCGCTTTGCCAGACCTTCCTCCACAGCGCTGCGAAGGAGGGTCTGGCTAGTCCACACAGCATTCCGGGAGGGGAGAAAAACATGCTCTGGTTTATTGGCATTTCTTTAAACCAATCACAATCGTCTTGCAACAGGCAGAGCCATGGTGCCTCTGCAAATTAGCCTTCGGGAAGGAACTTGTTTCGGTGGAACGTGTACGTTCAAAAGTTGTTTTAGTCGAGCAACAGAAAACTCAGATTGGACAGATAGTCTAGCTAGCTGTCTGGATTTACCCTGCAGAGATCTGAGGAGCAGTTAACCATAGTCCTCATAAATCCACCGGAGTTTAAAATTACAACACAAAGAAAGCGGCCAAAAAGAGTGAAATCTGGCGGAATTTCCGGCGGCAACAGAGCAATCTCATATATGGAATGTGGATATAGACTAGAGGTGGACTAGCATGGGAATTTTTGGTTGGAAAGCATGAGTGTGATTACCACCAACTGGGCTGTGATGAGGTAATCCATGACTGTGGATCAGTGAAAAACCTGTTACACCATCCGGTTGCAATTATATAAAGCACTGTTTATTCTCTGATTATAATTTGCTCTGGACAATTGTATTATAACAATGTGGCTGTGGCTTCTTTGAATTATAGTGTGCATATTGATTTTGTCCCCCCCTGTGGATTTATTTTATTTTGGTAGCCTCATAATTCAGCAGCTTTGTGGAACTGTTTTATCGTGTATGCACACAGCACGATAATTCATTTACAATTCTGTTAATTAAGCCTACAATAAAGAGTAGATTACCAACAGGTCAAGGCAGGCAACTTGCACAGGGGCCCTTAAAGTTTAGGGTTCACTGCATGTCAATTAGTCTTTGGTTGTTTGATTAATTGAAACATTGTTATAGTAGTGACCTGTGTCAAAATATAGTTTTAATGACCTTAATTGTTTTAGTTCATATTGTGCACACATGGTGCTGATTATCAAAATAAAATAGTTCAATCCAACAATGCTGCCCTTGGGCAAAAATGAACGTGCGCTCCTGAGAGTATTGATCTTTTTATTATAGTATTCAATTAGAAATAGAATAATTTTATATTTTATTTTATTGCAAGCTACCAATGGTTGCTGTGCTACAGTAGTACCTGGCACATATATGAAAGAAAATTATACAAGAATGTTATAGTGAATATAAAAATGACCTGTGGAATGTCTTGGCTAATCTATGTGAGCATATTTTTATTGTGACATTAGTTACAATTCACATCCTTCCCTTTATCTTTTTCCAACTCTATTTTCTCTCAGAATCAGACTGAAAAACCAGTCCCTGCTCGATGCTCACCCGTGTTGCTTCGATCCCTCACATTGGCGTCTCTTTTGAAAAACAATGCTAATAACTTGTAGGGTTGTTGTTGCTGCCGCTGCTGCTATCAGTGAATTCCGACAGCTGAAACAGCTTGTTGTCAAATCAATAATAATTACACAATGAAAGGCCTTTTCCACTAATGATTTTACACAGCAGAGCTTTATTAGAGGAGTCTGGGTAATAAACATTGCTCTTTTGTCTATAGAGAGGAAAAAGTGGATAGTGTTGAAGCAGTGGAAAAAAGGGCAACAATATGAGGATTTATTTGAGCAAAGATAGATGGAAACAGGCAAGAATGTCTTGAATCACTTTGCTTTGACTCTGCATTTCTGTAGCAGATAAGACTTTTTAAAACAGCATCCTGAGCACTCTTTAAGCCTCATATTGAGTGTATTATACTCACAGGACATATTGCAGTATTCTAAAAATAAACGACGGTAAAAATAAAGGGTTAACACATTGATCAGAAGACGAGGTATTACCACGATTAGATTAGGTTAAATTAGATTAGATTAAATTTTAATGATCCCCAATGATCCCTGCAAACAATAACAGCAGACAGCAAATAAGAATATAGCAGGGGAACAAGAGCAGAACACATCAAGGTGATGTAACATTCATAATGAGATATAGCATGCAGTAGAATTAAGAAAATGATTTAAAGCAAGGAAAAGAGATGTAAAGTGCAGATTTGACAACGTGATAGGCTTTTCTCTTCGTGGGTGAAAGTGTCTGTTTTTTTTTTGGTGGATGCTGTCAAAAAGTCAATTTCCTTTTCTAATATTTGAAATAATGACTCAGGGTTGAATTATTAATATCTCCTATGGGCTCAAAAGAGCAGAGGAAAAAAGAGCAGAGGTCTGGTGAGCGAGAGACATAAGGATAGACTCAACGAGAGAGCAAAAGGAAGACAAGATTAATTTAGATTCAAAGCGTCGAGATGTTCTTTACTGCACGCACACACACACACACACACACACACACACACACACACACACACACACACACATACACACAATGTATATGGATATTTGCTATAGTTCCCCACAAAGTAATTATGGGCATACAGTGTAAGAAAACACATTGTCCTGCATGGTCACAGCCTTTTACACTACTTATTAGATAGACGTTGCTCTCCTTTCTTTTTGTCACTGGCTGTTTGTCTGTCTCTGGATTTATTTTTTAATTATGTGAGAAGTATTGCTTTTACCTGTCTGATATTGCCCTTGGATTAAAATTCAGATTTCATCCTGTCCCTTGCCAATAAGACAAAGGCAAGGCTGTGTTTTTGCTCAGCAGCTTGGAGGGATACCAGTCTGTAAAAGCTGCAGTGAAAGCTGCCTCACCCCGGCTTAAGCAGCTGCTAACCCACCTAAAACAATTTCATTTGTCATGGTGTCAGTGGAGAGTTTCACTGCTCCATGATGGTGTGTAAGTGCTGCTTCAGAAAGCTTTTTCACCCAGGCCAGTGAGTGTAGAAATACCTATGGTGGAGAATCTGCTAAATCAATATAGTGGAGAGCATTTCCTAGCTGTCTGTCTCTGATTGCAAGGAATCAAGCCCAGGGCTCCCACTGATTCAGTGGTATTACTGAATTGCAATGTTTTTATATGTTCATGGGAAAAAAAATATGCACAGTGTTAATATTCTAAACATTCATACACATATTCGTTGCCGTAAAACAAGAACAGTAAGCTGAAAGATGCTAAAATGCTTTGTAAAGCTGAAAAAACTGCAAAGTCTGCAGTCGGGTGATAAATATTGTGTAGTTTGTCACTAAAAGGGACACCTTTCACATTACAGAGTCATTTAATTAGAGCATTATACTGCAATGTATATTATACATTATACTGCTTTTTTTTTTAAATTATACATATTACGTAAATACAGAAGATGTGATAATGTGTGTGTGGACACTTTGGAGTTGTTGGAAGTCACCTTTGACAGAGCTGTGCTCTTAGCTGCTGCTAAGTAATTAGTTAAGGAATGCAATTACGTTTCCAATGACTACATTTTTGAATTCGCCCAACATTGTGGAACACCATCTGATTTCTAAAGTCCTTTGGTACAGTGGAAAAGTTTAGATTTAAAAGGTAAAAACATTCATTGAATATTATCTGTTAGTAGCTTTAGTAAATCAACAGAATTGTGTGTGGCCTCCAAAACTTCCAAATTGTCTATTCTCTCGAAGTCTCGCTCCTCCTCTCCTTGTCTGTCTTTTGTTTGCCCCCACAGCACTCTTCTGAGCTTGTTCTTTGGATATCTACTTCATGCACTGTTTGTGGTGACTCCTCACAAAATCTATTTTGCATGCTTAAGGATTCTTTTATTCAGAATTGATGTGATACAGTCAAAGCTCAATGGGCAAAGCTGGCTGTTTGTCCTCCTCGTGTCTTGTCTTGTTTCTGGTAACAAGATGAACCCCACCTAAGGTAGTAAGATGACAGCCAGCCGTACATCGCAAATCAGAAATTTAATCAAAAAGTATTCTCATGCAGAAATAATATCAGGTGTTTTTCATCGCTGAAAACACTGAGAAGCACCGACTGAATAGAGAAGTGAGTGATGCATCCGTTAGCTATGGCATTCGGTTTAATCATGGGCTAATTGCTGTTTTATGCTAATGATGATGCAGTATGTGCTCAACTTTTATTGCTTTGCTCGCTTCATATCCATCCTTCATGTGTATTATATTTTTATAATTAGTCATTATTACTATTTGCCCCAAAATGCAATCTCTGCACTGTTGATAATACTGAAAATACTGGTAATACTGATCAAATATGATTTTATTAAACCAGTGCAATCTTATTAGTCGTCATGTAGTTTCAGTTAACTTCTCGTGACTCTCTAGCTGGCCCGGCGCTCTCTAGGACTGTTTGTTTTGGTATTTGGTAGTGGTAAGGGGGTCACCTCAGAATGGCCCTGGGGCCAAACCCATTCAGGAAGAGCTAACAGTTTATATACACCTCCTCCAGCCTCACTCATGGCCCTGAACTCGGCAGGAGGCACAGCAGGAACGCGTTGATCATAAACTAAATGCCTCCCCCGGATGCGATACCTGTCTTTAAGCACTAGCTGTCAGAAAATCAACAACATCTACAATGCAGAAGCAAATTGTCAAGCTTGGGGGTCATTAGATTTTGTGCACCGAGTTTCTGTGTCAAGGAGTTTTTCAAGACATTTCCTCAGGGATGATAGAGGTTAAACCGGCAGCATCTGTTTAGGAATACATTGGCAAAGGTTTCATTTTTTAAAGTGTAACTTGTTTATTTTTCAAATTGGACAGCAAAACAAGATGCAATGTAACTTTATTGGGTCATTGTGCACATTATATTTACGTCCACAAAAAGCAAGGTTTTGCCACCGACATGCACAGTTCATTTTTCTAATCCCTCTTTCACACCAGTGGGGTTATACCCAGGTTTTCTGTGTGAATGGATTAACCTTTCTACTCTTCTCGGCTTGTGGGTTGAACCCTGATCAGACAACCCTAGCCCAACCCTGGTAGGTGGTGTGAAAGAGGTATAAGTGTCTGACAACAATATGGTAATGATCCCTTTTTTTGTTAAAAGGTAAGATCCTTTGCCCTGTAGGATTACATTGCATCCCGTAAGATTTACGCCTAGTGTCCAATTTGTGTGTGTGTGTGTGTGCGTGCGTGTATGCGTGTGTGTGTGTGCTGGTAAGGAATGTGGTGGGAGGTGGGCAAGTCGAGCTCCGCATGTTTGCAGTAAGCATCTCTTTTCAGGAGCGCTAACATGCACAGCTCCTCATCGGCCCTCAGGGTGACTTTTACCCCTGAATACTCTAACGTTTGAGAATAACTGGTTGACAACAATTTAGTTTTCTGCCTCACTGAGCTCCTACTGGGCATTCTGGATGACTGCCTTGGTATATACATGGATGGATGGAAGGATAAATGGATGGCTAAGCAGTTCTTAAGATGCAGCAGCCCAATCAGTCGCATTTTCTATATGGACAAAGAAGAATGAGACTCATTTTTTTATTTATAGAGCACAAAAAAGTGTTTACATGATTAAATAACATAATAATAATATAACTGAACTGATAATAATAAAGCAGATAAGAAATTGATTATTGACTCCAGTGGTTAACAACTACTTCAATCAACCCAGGGTTTCCAATCCAGCGAGGCGCGCGTTCACATACAGTAAAAGAGGCGGTGTTTGCTCAGCATGACCAATCGCAAACATCTACCAGAGCTGCATATTTTACATAATATTCCAGGTGGGGTGATGGCAAATGACCAGACTGTCAAAACTCGGTTCATTACCCTATGACATGAAGTAATGTCAAGGAATATTGCAGTTAGAGCTAAAATACGTAATTAAAATTATGACCCATTGCACACTTGGTTGCTCTGACAGTAAAGAGGTGCTTTCTCCCCATCAGAAGGCAATTATTAGAGCTTTAAAAAAAATATATATATATATATATATATATATATATATATATATATATATACACACACACACACACACACACACACACACACACTACTGGTCAAAAGTTTTAGAACACCCCAATTTTTCCAGGTTTTTATTGAAATTCATGCAGTTCAATGTCTTATTGTACTCTGAAATGAAAGAATAGAACAAATGAACAATTTAAGTTAAAAAAGAAATCATGGAATCAATTAATAAACCAAAATGTATTCTACAATTTGGACTCATCGATGTAGCCCCCTTTGGCAAATATAACTGAACACAGTCGTGGCATTCTTTCTTCAATGGAAATCAAATATTCTTCAGAAATTTCTTCCCAACTCTTTTGCAGAAGTTCCCATAAATGTGTGGCACCCAAACAAGCCCAATGGGGTTTAAGTCTGGTGACTGTGCTGGCCACTCCATGTTTTTAAGCTTACCATCTTGTTATCTTTTCCTAAGGTAGTTCTGGCATAGCTTGGACTTATGTTTTGGGTCATTATCTTGCTGTAGGATGAACCCCTGATCAACTAGGTGCCTACCAGAGGGTACTGAATGGCGCTGCAAAATGCTGTGGTAGCCGTTTTGGTTCAGGGTGCCTTTCACTCTGTACAAATCACCGACCCTGGATCCAACAAAACAGCCCCAGACCATCACGCTTCCTCCTCCATGTTTGACAGTTGATGTCACACACTGAGGAACCATCCTTTCGCCTACTCAATGGCGTACAAAAATCCTGCGTGATGAACCGAATATTTCAAATTTTGATTCATCAGTCCATAGCACCGTCTTCCAGTCTTCAGTAGTCCATTGACAATGTTTCATGGCCCAGGCAAGCCTCTTTTTCTTATTCTGACGTCTTAGCAATGGCTTTCTTGCTGGAACTCGACCTATCAAACCTGCAGCTCGAAGTCTTCTCTTTACAGTTGAAACTGAGACTTGCTTATTACGACCACTATTAAGCTGTGCTTGAAGCTGTTGTCCTGTGAGCTGCCTATCACGCAAGCTGTTGACTCTCAGAAACTTGACTTCTGATTCTGTTGTGGCTTTGGGTCTGCCAGACCGCTTCATGTCAGAGTTTCCCCCCAGTTTCTAAGTGCCTGTATCTCTTCCATTGTTAACTGCCTTTTTCCCGCCATTTTTATAGCAACACACTACTTTCTGCAGTACAATACTGTTCAAATAATGCTCACGAGGGTATGGTACCGCAGTGTGTTCCAACAATACTTTTATACAAACAAAGGGGGTTGTAAGTAATCAAGACAAGTTGGAACACCTGTGGGAATTGGTAGCACCAACTTTCAAAGCTTGATCAACCTCCATTGCTGCAGAACAGCTTTACATTGTTTACCCATTTCTTGTTCCCTGAAAAAGGCTTTTTTGTAAAATACTGAAATTATCAGTATTATTTTTCAGTTTTGGGTAACCTTAATTTTTTTTTAACCTCAGGCACTTCACCACTTTTTTTTATATATATATATATATATATATATATATATATATATATATATATATATATATATATATATATATATATATACAGTACAGGCCAAAAGTTTGGACACACCTTCTCATTCAATGCGTTTCCTTTATTTTCATGACTATTTGCATCATAGATTCTCACTGAAGGCATCAAAACTATGAATGAACACATATGGAATTATGTACTTAACAAAAACGTGTGAAATAACTGTAAACTGAAAACATGTCTTATATTTTAGATTCATCAAAGTAGCTACCCTTTGCTTTTTTTGAAAACCCTTGGTGTTCTCTCGTTGAGCTTCATGAGGTATTCACCTGAAATGGTTTCACTACACAGGTGTGCTTTGTCAGGGTTAATTAGTGGAATTTTTCCCTTATTAATAAAAAAGCAAAGGGTGGCTACTTTGAAGAATCTAAAATATAAGACATGTTTTCAGTTATTTCACACTTTTTTGTTAAGTACATAATTCCATATGTGTTCATTCATAGTTTTGATGCCTTCAGTGAGAATCTACAATGTAAATAGTCATGAAAATAAAAAGGAAACACATTGAATGAGAAGGTGTGTCCAAACTTTTGGCCTGTACTGTGTGTATATATATATATATATATATATATATATATATATATATATATATTACTCTATTGGAAGTCTCCACTGTCCCCATGTTTCAGGAGGTGGCTCAATGAAATGCTTTCTATCTATGGCTAAGCTGGAACAGATTTGTTTTAAAGGAATTGAAAAAAATACTTTTTGAAGGTGTGGAAACCATTTTTGATATTGCTTGATGAAACCTAAATGTCTGATTAGTGTGTTTCCTGCTATGCTACGCCCTTAATCTGAGCATGCTTTGATCTTGCACTCTTATACTCTGGCAGCCCTCCACCTATGTGTGGGGTTTTTGTTTTTGTTTCTTTCTATTTATTCTTTTTCTCATCTGTTTTTGGTTTTTTTCATTGCTGTCTTGCCTAGTTCACTGTGACTGTTATGAAAAAATTAAAAACAAACAAAAAAAAACACCAAGCATACATTTACATAATTCCTTTCAAACTGAATAAATTGTTTAACTAAAGTCATAGTTGTTAATACAAAGCCTAAAAAAGAAAGACAATTATATTAAATTTATATATATTTATTTTTTACTTGTTACTTTAATTGTTTATAAAATACAGATGGAGGGGCGCCTGGTTAACTCACCTGGTAGTGTGTGCACCCTGTGTACAGAGGCTAAGTCCTCACCACAGCGGCCACAGGTTCGATTCTGACCTGCAGCCCTTTGCTGCGTGTCATTCCCCCTCTCTCTCCCCTTTCATGTCTAAGCTGTCCTCTCAAATAAAGGCCTAAAATTCCCAAAAAATAATCTATACAAAAAATAATGGAGAAAGACTACAAATTACCAACTTGTCTTTAAAAGCAACATACCAGATTTGATGGTTATATTCATGACTAATTCTCCCAAAACACAGAATAAAACATTTTGAGGAACTGAGGAAAAGTCTTTGACTTACGTAACGCACACACAAAACACACACAGACAGATAATCATGGTCAAGAGACTCTCAGTTTAGTCCGTCAAATTGCAAACGCTTGAGCGAGTGGAACTAAGTGTGTGCGGTAACGTGCCATCAGCCTGTCTGCCCAAGAGCACTTCTATGTAATTCAATGAAATGGCTGTCGTTATTTTTGTTGTCGTGCACAAGGAGCAGAGAATGAATGGACAGATTTGGGCTTTATGGTGCGCCACTTAATGTGGCAGCAGACACCAGTTGCTGGAAGTGGAAATTAGTGTTGTGTAAGTGTGCGTTTGTGTGTGTTGACAGGCCAGACATCAGTGTAATGGACTGTGTTGATTGAAAGGCCCAGTAGAGGAGTTTGGGGACTAATAACTATTATGAAATTGATAACCTTGGCAGATGTCGGCTCAATTCGCACCTGCTACTGTTTTCAATAAAACAAGAGAGAAGCAGCATCATTGACAAATTATGCCCCAAATATGAACCCACTTAATTTTACTCTGCCATTTCCACTCTGCTGTAACAATAGTAAAACAGGAGAGGAAGTGGTGTAATGGTTGATAGTAGCAGGCTTGTGACTGGCAGCTCATTGGCTTGAATAGCTAGATTGGATGCAAATCCTAGACAATAGGGGAAAGAGACTCTACTCTGGGCAGCTAATGCCAGGAAGAACCCTGAATCAAGGCACTAAACCTTTCTATCTGTGGCACTCATCCTGAAAGCCCATCTGTCACTTCTTAACCCTCCTGTTGCCCTCGGATTAAATTTGACCTATTCTAAAGACTTCATAAGTCAAATAAATTATCAGTTCCCTACTTTCATTGAATGTGGGAGTTTTATTCAATTTTATAGCAGTTGAAATTTTTTTATAAAAGAACTTGAAAAAACAACAAAAACGTCAAAAGTAGTGCAGAAAAAATTTAAAAAACTTTGAAAAATGGGACAAAATATGGAGAAAAGTGACAAAAGTGTCAAAAAAAAGTTTTAATTTGAAACTTTGATCCAGAAAAACAAAATACTTTTCTCAAGTTTGCCATAACCAGGCCCAATTTCTTCTAATGAGAAGAAGAGTTACGAGTGTCAATTACTCATGAAATGAAAAACCTGAATCATTCTGCTGTACAGATGAGCAACAATTGGACCAGATGTCACATTTTAATGTTTGAAGTTAGTTAATTTGGTCTGAAAAGCTTAGGGGGCTTTCACACCTAAAAGTCCGAACCAAGGTCCGGACCAAGGTTCACGTTTTTGCATTTGATCCGGTAAGTTTTGGTTTCACACTGCAGTGATTTAAGCGCACTAAAGATCTATACGTGACAAAACTATGTCCGGCCGTCATCACATACGTGAGTTGCATCTCCTGATAACTTACAATTGATTGATTTGTAGACGGGCTTCCCCGTCCTCTCGTATCCTCTCTCTGTGTCAGAGTTTTTTCAACTGACTGCTGCTTTTCCCTCTTTTTGTTTTGTTGAGAAGCAAGACACGGGAACTTTCTTTCTGCAGCATTTATTCAGAGACAAACGGAAACCTACACTGTACATTTACAACCACTTAACAAGTAAACTGCTGATTTCTTCTCTGCTCTGATAGCCGACAGCTGTCTGCTCTGAGCGCATTCACCGTCACACACTCTCTCATGTAGCCTACACACTAAGCACTTCCGGAGCTTGGTGTGCAGAAAGAGAGAGGTTCACTCATAAAAGTTAAAACATTTAGAGACCGACAACCCCGTAAACATTCCCTGATGGGTATTTTTATGAAAGATATAGATTTTCAGCGGAGGGAATTACGTATACTGTAGGTTATTTGTCGGCTTCTTGAGCCATGTGTTATATAGACTCCCAACAAAGATGGAATAGAAGTGAGATGCCTCACACCGTAGCTTAAACGGAGATCTTAACACACAGGGTGAAAAGAGGAGCTGCAGCAATGTGCAGTACAACCAAAATATGGTGTTTTTTGAAAATGTAACCATGTAAACCTATTCTGATATAACCTCTAAATACATGGGCATAATATGAGCACGTTAAGATCAGAGGAACGCATGTTGATGGATAATCACACAAGCAATTTTGTTTGAAAGAAACCCATATTTTTGACGTAGAAACTTTGACTTTGTTGTCCCCGGGTCAAATTTGACCCGGGGACAACAGGAGGGTTAATGAATCTTTACTTTGATATCTCTAGCAGTTCACAACATGTAAATCTGGTTATGTAAATCTTTCAAATTATGGATTATGTTAATTTGTGGTAACTTGTAAGACTATGCTGCCTCTGCATGTTAGTATGTATACAACTTCATCTTCATCGCCTTTTCAATTCCATCTTAGCTCTGCTCTGTTATCTTCTCTTGCAGTCCCATTACTCTCTCTCTCTCTCTCTTGGTCTCTGCTTCTCACACAGACATACACACCTGCCTGTGTGCAGTGAATAGCAGGCTACGGCCCTATAAAAGACGGAGGCACAGACCCAGAGAGAGACAGCAGGAGAAACATTAGGAGAGAGGCAGATGAGTGAGGAAACACAGAGAGATCTCCCTCATACTTTATATGCTAATTGAGGTGATGCTCCGACACGCTGTAAGCATCCTGAACACAGCAGTCAAACAATGACCCAGAGGTGATGGTGAAGTGTAACACACTGTTGGTAGCTGATGCCAAGTGAGTGGCTGCAGCCAGAAGTAGTCAGTGAAGTATCAACTCATCCTGTGCGCTCCTCCTTTTGTTTATTTATTCCTATGTCTTATTTAGACTGAACTCCTGAACTCCATCAAATTCGCACTGATTGGCCCATGTCAGCTGGATCAAAAGTCCAAAAATTGAATAAGCAGTCATGAAGTTCACACACGCAGGAAGCTGGAATTGCTTACGATTCAGTTCACATATCCAGCTATCTTAAATCTATAAAATGATCTCAAAATCAAGTGTAATCCGGAAGAAAATATGTTTACCTCGAAATGTAATTGAGAATGTAGTTGTATGAAAACACAGCTTCTGGGAAACGAGACTGAAGGAGAGTATACTGCTGTGGATATTTTGTATTATTTTGTTAATTTATTGTATATTTTTATTTGTTCCTGTACAGCAACCATTTAAGTTTACTGCTGTTTTCATCTCTTTATCTCTTTGTGGGACTGTTTTCAGCCCTTAGTATGATGTAACCCAGCATGTCAAAGTTTGTCAAAGCCAACAGTTTTTACACAATTAACATATACTTTTTCAATGAAAGGTCTTGAACTTGGGGTGGGTCGGTGCCAAAAGGGGTCATGGCATTGTGTGTGTGATCTGTAGGAGTGCAAAGGCACAGCCGCCACAATAGCCTATTTGTACTTTTGGTTGACTAATAACGTAAAAAGCCTTGTGGGCAGAAAAGCTTTAATTAAATTAGCTGGACGGTTTACAAGTTTGGGAAGCTGCTCCCGTGGATGCCTCTCCACTCCAAAACTCTGCTTTTGTTAAAACAGGGCTAATAAGCCACACTGTAGGATGCTGGCCAAGCAGTTACATTCAGTGGTTACTGCAATGACCCATATGTCCTCACTATTGTTTGAATAATTTGTAACCACATGCCAGAGCTATTTACAACTCTGTGAATCTGCTAATATGTGGTTTGTGTTTTAAAACCAAACAAAAACGTGTAATGCGTTTCTTTCATTTTAAATGACACAAATTACTTACTTCCTCCATACCAGTATTATTTTTTGGATAAACAGTCAGAGTAAGGCCCTTGAATGGAGAGAGGTGAAAAATGGAGATGGAGAGGTAGAAAAGTAAGTGTGAGTCAGGCAGGACAGGTGTGTGAGTGGAATCCTTAGCAAAAAAAGGCTAATTTATCATCACCTGCGTTACTATAGGAACCAGAATTCTGGGCAGATCATGGAATGCTGGAGTGGTGTTTTTCTTCTCTTTTTCCTTTTTTTCAGGCCGGTTGGAGTCTGCATTAGAGAGGTAAGGAGTAGAGCTCTGGGAAAAGTGTTGCTTTAATAAGTAATTTAGTCAAGCATTCAGAGGCTTTGAATCCAGCTTTTATTATGATAGGTGAGGAAAGAAATCAGGTATTGAAGTGAGATAATTCCACTTGGTTCCAATGTAAATTTGTTTTTTTCTTGTCACTACAGCTACAGTACATGATCAATGTATTCTCATGAATGAGTCCGTATGATATAGTATGAAAATGCATGCACACCAAAACGTAAGATATCGTAAGAAACTAGGAGACCGCCGACTGGTCATGTGACTCGGCTGCAGTGGCCGGCTACGAGCTCCATACCGGAGAGCGCAAGTTGCTAGTTGTTTCAGGCCGCTACAGAGCTTTGCGATGCCGGCTACAGACCTCCGTCACAGCTCGCACAGACTGACATGATAATGATATAAAAGATGTGAGATTAATTGAAGTCAGATACCTAAAGAATAATCTTTAAGAACTGTCAAGTGTAACAGGGTTCAAGGTCAATGGTACTTGACTACTAACACGTCAGATGCGAGTGGACAAAGTAAATGAGTCTTTGAAATACACTGTCAATCTGGATTTCTGAATAGGGACTGGGTGTGTCTATTTGTAGATAAAATATATATACAGTTCAGACAGTAAAATATTATGTGCATTATGTGCAGGATATTACAGCACCATCTGCCGCCTGTGCAAATGTTTTCATTCAAGTTATATTTACAATTAACTGACAAACATTCAATGTTGGTCTTTTTTTTAACCATGACTGTTCCCTAATATTAACCAAGTAGCCTAGTTATTCTTGTAACCACGACCACGTTACAGTGAAGTTTAGCCAACAAAAGGTAACTGTGATCTGGGTACCCGTCACTGAGGTGGCGGCACAGTGACCGGTATACATAAAAAGGCAATTGTCAAGCTGCAACGTGACAATTAGGTTTAGGCATGAAAACGACCCCTTAAGTAGTACTTCCGGGATACAAACACCCGTTTCCTCTGTGAAAGTGTTTTCCCTTTACCTTATTCAAACTCCGCTACCCTACTTGAAATTTGGAGGTACATGTTTTTTTTACTGGACAGTGCCAATATTTAGGTACAGTAAACGTTTTTGCATGTGCAAAAACTCTTTTTTTCTTCAAGTTCCTTAGTCATTTTCTAGGCTTACTGAGGCTCATCATATTGTAAGGACTTTATAATGTTCTTCACCTCCTTTATAGACATGCAACACTTTGTGGCATCGTTTTCATTTTAACAATTGTGATTCCAATTCCGATTCTTCCTTTCGATTCCGGTTCTTATCAAATCTCGAATCCGATTCTTTGACGGGTGGAGTTGAAATGGGTCACATGCTGTTCTCACAGATAAGAGGAAGATTATTATTTGATTCAATGGCTACACTTTAGAGCGCCTCTTACTGTGCTCCACGTCTGCGACACAACAAGCGCCTGCAAGTACGGCGGTCGCGGCGGAAACCAAAACTTGCATGTGTTGAATTTGGAACCGATAATCGGATTCATTCGATTCCAAATGATTCCAATTATTTTTGAAACAATTCCAAATGGGAACCAGTTCTCGATGCCTAACCCTACGCAACACTGATTCTGTTTGCCCATAAAACGTAGACAGTGAACATTTACTTAGCCAACCGGGTCTAAATTGGGAAGGTTGACGCAAGGATATAGACTAACAAGAGAGTGAGTGGGAGGGATGAGAGTTTGAAACGGAGAGAGACAGAGATGTCGTAGTAAGTGTAAGAGTTGATTACCGTTAACGGAAGCCCCATCCATCCATCCATCCATCCATCCATCTTCGTCCGCTTATCCGGTGTCGGGTCGCGGGGGGAGCAGCTCCAGCAGGGGACCCCAAACTTCCCTTTCCCGAGCAACATTAACCAGCTCCGACTGGGGATCCCGGCGTTCCCAGGCCAGGTTGGAGATATAATCCCTCCACCTAGTCCTGGGTCTTCCCGAGGCCTCCTCCTAGCTGGGGCGTGCCTGGAACACCTCCCTAGGGGGGGCCCAGGGGCATCCTTACCAGATGCCCGAACCACCTCAACTGGCTCCTTTCGACGCAAAGGAGCAGTGGCTCTACTCCGAGCTCCTCACGGATGTCTGAGCTTCTCACCCTATCTCTAAGGGAGATGCCAGCCACCCTCCTGAGGAAACCCATTTCGGCCGCTTGTACCCTGGATCTCGTTCTTTCGGTCATGACCCAGCCTTCATGACCATAGGTGAGGGTAGGAACGAAAACTGACCGGTAGATCGAGAGCTTTGCCTTCTGGCTCAGCTCTCTTTTTGTCACAACGGTGCGATAGATTGAATGTAGTACCGCACCCGCTGCGCCGATTCTCCGACCAATCTCCCGCTCCATTGTCCCCTCACTCGCGAACAAAACCCCAAGGTACTTGAACTCCTTCACTTGGGGTAAGGACTCATTCCCTACCTGGAGAAGGCATTCCATCGGTTTCCTGCTGAGAACCATGGCCTCCGATTTAGAGGTGCTGATCCTCATCCCAACCGCTTCACACTCGGTTGCAAACCGATCCAGTGAGTGCTGAAGGTCACAGGACGATGATGCCATCAGGACCACATCATCTGCAAAGAACAGC
Source organism: Perca flavescens (assembly GCF_004354835.1). NCBI lineage: Eukaryota > Metazoa > Chordata > Actinopteri > Perciformes > Percidae > Perca > Perca flavescens. The sequence continues at coordinate 8,597,415 of NC_041339.1, read as the reverse complement.
GATGAGATCCCGAGCCCACCAAACTGCAACCCCTCCCCACCCCGACTACGCCTCGATATCCTGTCCATAAATATTACAAACAGGATTAGTGACAATGCGCAGCCCTGGCGGAGGCCAACTCTCACCTGAAACAAGTCCGACTTAATGCCGAGAACCCGGACACAGCTCTCACTTTGGTCGTACAGAGATTGGATGGCCCTGAGTAGAGACCCCCTCACCCCATACTCCCGCAGCACCTCCCACAGTATCTCCCGGGGGACCCGGACATACGCCTTCTCCAAATCCACAAAACACATGTAGACCGGTTGGGCATACTCCCAGGCTCCCTCCAGGATCCTTGTGAGAGTGAAGAGCTGGTCCGTTGTTCCACGACCAGGACGGAATCCGCATTGTTCCTCCTCAACCCGAGGTTCGACTATCGGCCGAAACCTCCTTTCCAGCACCTTGGAGTAGACTTTACCAGGAAGGCTGAGAAGTGTGATACCCCTGTAATTGGCACACACCCTCTGGTCCCCCTTTTTAAAAAGGGGAACCACCACCCCAGTCTGCCACTCTTTTGGCACCGTCCCAGACTTCCACGCAATGTTGAAGAGGCGTGTCAACCAGGACAGCCCCTCCACACCCAGAGCCTTGAGCATTTCTGGACGGATCTCATCAATCCCCGGGGCTTTGCCACTGTGGAGTTGTTTGACTACATCAGTGACTTCCGCCTGGGAAATCGACGACAATCCCCCGTTATCCTCCAGCTCTGCCTCTAACATAGAGGGCGTATTAGTCGGATTCAGGAGTTCCTCAAAGTGCTCCTTCCACCGCCCTATTACCTCCTCAGTTGAGGTCAAAAGTGTCCCATCCTTACTGTACACAGCTTGGATGGTTCCCCGCTTCCCCCTCCTGAGGTGGCGAACAGTTTTCCAGAAGCACTTTGGTGCTGACCGAAAGTCCTTCTCCATGTCTTCTCCAAACTTCTCCCACACCCGCTGCTTTGCCTCTTTCACGGCAGAGGCTGCCGTCCACCACGGTGTTTGTGGGTTACCGCCCCTAATGGAAGCCCACAATCCTCTATAAGTGGAGGACATTGGGTATGTTGGATAACAAGGAGCAAACAAACCTGCAGGTACAGTGTTAGTCATGTGTGGAAAGAAAGCATGTATTATTTTTTTCACAACTACATTTCAGTGGGAAATATTGTACTTTTTACTCAACTACATTTATCTAACTATAGTTAAAATTTACATCTTAATTAAGATTTTACATTAAAAAAAATATGATAAACTTATTAAATCTTAAATATTGCCAACCAGTGGCTCCCAACCTTTTTTGGCTTTTTAAAAAAAAAAACTTTAACCAGGAAGAGACTCATTGAGATTAAAAATCTCTTTTTCTAGACAGGCAGTACAACCACGCATACAGTACATACAAACACAAAAAAAACCTTACAAACCGTGTGTAGTTGGAGTTCCTTGTGAGTTTTCAGATGCCCATGAGTTGTTCACATAATAATGATAATATCTTATTTTTCTGTAGAATTTGTACTTTTGTAACATTTTACTGATACCACTTATGTGTGTGATTATGGCTTAAGTAAGATTCATCATTTAATGAAAGAAATAAGCTCATATTTTTGAATTTATTAAGGAAGTGTCATTGTAATCCAGTATGTTTTTTTCTGTTGAATTCTGTTCAGTTATGTGTCGACCTCCAATACAGTGGCCTAACCATAAAGCCCCATCAAACTATGAAGCGGATAACTTATTGTACACCAACACAGAAGTGGGTTATGCAAGTTTGCCAGATCGGGTAGCGGATCTGTAGTTTGAATGAACTGGACAATGTAATGTAATGGACAATTCTGCTTCCAACCTGTAGGGGGACCAAAGCGGCAAAAGTTCTCCAGTGTTGCTTTAAGAGTAGGTGGGAGGGGTGGGTGATGGGTCAAACAAACACAGGACTTTCACCCAGGAGACTGGTGTCCATGTCCTGTTAGGAAAAGAAAAGTAAATGGTGAGTCATTTCAACTTTACTGAGTAAATGGAACTATGTCATGTTCTCCATCAGGTATGTATTTACGTCATGGAAACAGTCTATATCCAAGATGTTCCACTTCCGGGATTGCACTCGTTCTGCTGGAAATTCCACTGGATGTCACTGTTTTCCGGATGTCACTGTTTTCGGGTGTCCATTTTTGGCTGTCCTGTTACCTTCCGCTTTCTTTTTGTTGTAATTTTGTTGTAACTCTGGTCGATTTATGAGGACTATGGTTAACTGCTCCTCAGATCTCTGCAGGGTAAATCCAGACAGCTAGCTAGACTATCTGTCCAATCTGAGTATTCCCTCGCACGAATAAAATAACCTTTGAACGTACACGTTCCAACCAAAACAAGTTCCTTCCCAAGGCTATTTTGCAGCGGCACTGTGGCTCCGCTCTGTACTTCGCACCGCTTAAGACAATTGTGATTGGTCGAAAGAAATGCCAATAAACCAGTACACGTTTTTCTCCCAGCAGCGCAGGAACTGTCTTTGACCAGGCTCCGCTCGATTCAGCTCTTTTTTTGCATGAGGATGTTTTCTTGTTTTGATTTTCAATGAAAAGGATTATGAAAAAAGCATCCAGCTGTGTTTCCCTTTTTCTACCCTCCTCCCCTCAAATTATGGTAGGAAGGAGGAAAACATGTTTACTATGCTTTCTCATTCTCTCTCCCTCTCCCTCCGCAAGTTGACAGTGCATCATAAATCCATCTGAGCCTGGAGGAAGAGCATCTCAAGGCTGCCGTTTCTCTCCTACAAAATCGTCTTATTCTTTAAAAAAAAGCGGAGCTCCTGTGGGGAGGGAGGAGGAGGAGAGGGGAAGTGAAGGGAAGGGAAGGAGGAGCAGTAGCAGAGAGAGGAGAAGGAGAAGAAGACGGGAGGAGGATGCTCAAAGAGAATTATTCATCCTCTGTTTGGAGTGCGAGTTTGTGTAAATGAGGCTTGTTGCGCTTCCATAGCAACATACAGAAGTGTTGCCTTGAGGGTACACACACATATACACTTGCATGTTTTATACACACAAATTCTCTCACATATGTACCTACACATGCCCTAACACGTTTTGATTTATTTAGAATGATGGACATTTCAGGACTTTATGCAAGGTATTACACACTGAGAGGGAATTAGGCTCCCAAACACTCCCAATTACGGTAACGGAGCGGGACCAGTATGTGTAGGAGTGCATGAGTGTTGTGTGTATGGTACATTTTAATATGTGGCTGATTGTATTTGTCCGGTCATGCTGTGCTGAAACAATGTTTCACTTGCATTTCGCCGTGCTCATTTAATCAACTAAATTGGCTGATTACCAGGGCCAAGACGTGTTGATGCATTCTAATGCCCTCATAGAGGACTTCAGTTAAAAAGAGAGGGGCTTGCAGTGAGTGTGCCTGGCCGAAGGGCACAATGATATTGCCAGTGGTGCAACTTTTAAGGAAAACTCTTCACAGTAACTGCTGTTCAGTCCCACTTGATTTCACAGATGAATTCAAGGACTGAGTTTCTTTCATTCTTTTGTCCTGCACATCTGCGTCTGAGATTTAGACACAACTTGGTGAAATATTGCAGCTCACCCACATCATTATTCCTGTATTTTTTTTGACATCCACAGTATGTCAAAGACGTGACAGAAATTACATTCATAAACTACAAATTTGTTTTCCCAGTTAGGTTGTGATGAAAAATCTAATTGCTCAACCCAGTCTCACAGCAGTTTGTGAAATGGTCATGTAATTTAATCTATTGATTTGTGTACATGTTTTTCCCTTTTTTTTTTTTTTCATTTTACTTTTTTGGTTACCTGTGAGGTTATTCATACAACAAATTTCTGCAACAAGGCAATTCAAAGTGCTTTACATAAAACCAAATTTTTTCATTATTGTTTTATTTGCCTGATAACCGATAAAGTTCATAATTAAAAAGGGCGCTACTTTGGCTCTGCTAAAGCTATGTGTCTGTCCCTCTGCTTTGGTTTCACTCACAACTGAGTCTGACTTAATGAACCCCTTTTTTACCATTTAGTCTATGACATCTGATGTCTGTCACCATTTTCATTACTGGTAAAAGTCAGAAACACTGTAGGAAAGTGGAACACCCATGTAGAATGGAGCAAGAGCTGTGTAAGTGTCTATGTGTGTATATGTCTGTGTTAGTGTGCAGAGCTATGGGGCACTCACTGGTTCACTGAAGGGGCAACTATTTACATGGCATCACTGCAGAGCAGACAAGAGAGAGTACAGGTGTGTACTTCTTCTCCTGTCTGTCTGTCCTGTTACACGAAACAAAACAAGAACACACTTTCTGTCCTCCTATTTTCTCTTGTTTTGATTGTTGTGTGCATGTACGTCTGAGGCAAAGTAATGGAGAGAAGCAGAGAGAAGGAGACAGAAAAGAACAGTGAAGAAGAATGATCGGCGGAGTGCCGATGCAGTGAGCTGCATCTGCTGCCTAGAGTTGTTGATGTTCGGTATTGTGAATTGCTGGAGACCGAGCTGGAGCATAAACCCGTGTTAACCCATTTTTTGACAACTTGGATGCAGCACTCATGCAAAAACAATTGAATTAATTTGGAGTAGTGTTTCTGACCACCTGATGAATATAAGCCCAACATCCACTCTCCTTTTGAGCTCTGCATAAAGGTTTTTTCACATGGGGAGCAATTGTCGTGCCTCGTAATTCATTTTCAATGAGAGGCGAGCGGGCAGGAAGGGTGGCGAGGGCAGTTTGAGAGGCGACGTGACAAGCGTTGCGCAATTCCGTCGCGTTCGTGCTCGTCACACGCCCACGCCCTCTGCAAGAGTTGAATTGTGTTGAACTTTTCCCTACGCGAGCGACCTGCAGTGTAAATCAACGAACAAGAGCATTTATGAGTTCCCTAAAATATGAACCTGTTTTCTAAACGGTTATCAGTACATAGAGTTTTTTTTGTTTTGCTTGTCAGAGCACTGGCACAAGACTGGATTTATTGGGTAACGTCTGTAATTATGACAATGCTAATTTGGCTAACATTAGCTATCAAAAATAACAGTCTGTGGTTAGGAAAGACTAGGATTGCCACTGTTTGTTACACATCGACCTGTGATTAGGGTTATATGATACCACGGTCAGCTAATTTCAATCAGTTGTACGGCAGGGATACAGAAGTGCACAGAATCTCCATGGTTACCAAACATTGATCGCCTGGCGTTAACTCGTGTTGTGTTGTCCTTCACATGAGGAGCATAGTAGACACCACGGATCCATGCAGGCAAAGTGTCGCTCACCCTGTGAAAAGCCCTTTAGTCTACTCTAACTCCTGAGGAAAACTATCTGTCTCTTTGGCTGCTGACTGTTCCATTATGTCCCCCAGATATTCTAATGTTGTTGCTGTTTGCTGTTTGGTGCTGGGCAGGTAGTGTTCTGTAAGAGCTTCTTTGTTTAAAACAATGAAATAAAAATAAAAGAAGCTAAAATCCTGCATATTTCTGAGATAATTTACAGTGGGTTCATTGCTATGAGCAACACCATGACCATTAACAGTAGTCATTTTATCTATTTGTTAAAGTAAAACATACAAGAGTAGTATGAAAGCCCGGAATTCTGCGTAGGGAGGTTGGTTGTGTTGGTGGATGGATCAAACAACACAGTACATTCACCCAGGAGACCGGGGTTTGTGTCCGTTGTTGTCACGCGTGTCACTGAAATGTTAATTTTGTTAATTTTTGTAATTGAAGCACAGACATCTGGAGAGAGTGCTAATCTCCTCAGTGATGGTTTGGTCTGTAAGTAATGACATCACGTTCTTAAATGTAATATTAGAAAAATACATGTCCTACCTTTTGAAATGATTGAGGGAAAAGTAAAGAAAGGAAATGATGACAGAAAGAATGTGTTCAGAAAGTTTCAGGCGGAGGCAGAGAAAGTGCATTAATAAATACCAATAGAGAAAAAGAGTGTATGACCTTAGAGGAGGATAGCGAGGGATAAGGCTGGTTGAGGAATGAGGAGGAGAGACCAGGAAAGAGAAGCTTTAAAAAAGCATGGTGGCTGGAAGTGTGAAATGTAGTCTCGCTTTGCCAGACCTTCCTCCACAGCGCTGCGGAGGAGGATCTGGCTAGTCCACACAGCATTCCGGGATGGGAGAAAAACATGCTCTGATTTATTGGCATTTCTTTAAACCGATTGCAGTCGTCTTAGGTGGTGCTAAGCCACGGTGCCTCTGCAAAATAGCCACTGGAAGGAACTTGTTTTGGTGGAACATGTGTATGTTCAAAAGTTGTTTTAGTTGAGCAACAGAAAACTCAGATTGGACAGATAGTCTAGCTAGCTGTCTGGATTTACCCTGCAGATATCTGATGAGCAGTTAACCATAGTCCTCATAAATTGACCGGAGTTTAGAATGCCAACACAAAGAAAGCAGAAGGTAACGTACATCCGCACAAAAAGAGTGACATCCGGCGGAATTTCCGGCTGTAACAGAGCAATCCCGGAACTGGAACGTCATTGACTACCTGAAAATGTAACGGTGATGGTTCTCCTACTGAAAAAGGGCAACAAGAGATGAGATAGAAACATGGAGGGCAGCAGAAGGAGGTATAAGAGACAGACCTGTATCAGTTTAGTTGGTAATTAATTAATTAATTAATTATCGGTAATAGTCGGCGTGTGTGCTTGTCTTTAAAAAGTGGACATTTTCTAATTGGTGTTTGGTTGTCTTTAATGTGGACAGATTCCATAGAAGTATACCTGATATTTCTTTCACAGTATCAACTATTTTGTTGCATAAATATTGACCTTAAAAAAAAAAAAAAAACCTCTTCCATTTCTTTAGTATCTTTAGGAGACTTTCGCAAGCACATTGAGACGCAGGTAGAGACAGAGCAGAGAGAACAACCAAGAAGACATAAATTATTGTTTTTGTTTGAATTCTGTGACGGGATGTTGCATCAAATATGCTTTCCAATCTGCTTCTATTGAAAACTACTGGTCTTCAAAAATCCGTCTTGTTGAAACTGTAATAGAGACACTTAACTGATTGAGGCCAGGAAGTCAGGATATAGGACTTGTGGGGAGGAAGCAGAAAGTGTCAGATTTGGAGATGAGGAACTGAGAAAAGGCTAATGGAAAGGCTTATAGTCCAACAGGAAGCAGCAACACCTACAGTAGTATGCCTGTAGTGAAACTTTATCTGAACACGGACTACTTCATAACTGCAGTTAATAGTCTTTCTCCAGTTAAGAAGTACTATAATACTGCTGTGAATAACTGTTATTGTGCTCCAATTACACAATGTATCCCTCATTAACTTAACATAATAACCTCCAAAAGTGAAAATTCATGAATTCATTGATTTTTAATTTTCTGTCTTTTTGGAGCGGAGTATATGAAGAGCTTGAGTGAGTTTAGTGTAGAAGTAAACATCTTGGATTCATAATTTTACTTAAGTAAAACTACAGAAGTATTAGCAACGAAATATACTTAAAGTACCAAAAGTAAAAGTATTATTCATGCTAAAGTGCCCATTTCAAAATAATACATATTTTAATATTGGATTATAATTATTGGAGCATTAACGGGTAATGTTGCAGCTGGAAAAGGTAACTACTGTGCATACTGCTGGGTAGCTTAATTCATAGTTATGCATGATCATGTATTTGATGATTACATTTTGTATTAATAATCCGAAATTATAACTAATACAGCTGTCAAATGATTGTAGTGGAGTAAAGTACAATAGATATTATTAATTATTATTATTATTAATACCCACTCAATTTGACAAATAACAAAAGGGAGCTCAGACAGCATGTGATATTATATATTTGCATTTGATATGTAGTGGAGTAAAGGTATAAAGTAGCATACATTGGTAATGCTTAAGTGAATTAGAAGATATAACATATAAGACTGCTGAATTGTTTCACGTACGATTTTCATGTGACAAATACAATTGATTGAAAATTAACTACCTTAAAATTCTACTCAACTACAGCACTTGGGTGAATCTTTTTTAGTTACTTTCCACCAGTGACTTCTATATATTTATACTGATCATTATAACCAGTGTCTTCTGCTGGCCATGGAACAGCGTCATCCCAGCAGCCATGAATTCAGTACTTTGTTTTAAAAAGCATATCAGCACATGGTGTTACAGTAATTGGAAGAGAAAGGGTTGTCCACTTTCTCCATTCACATTTTTATTTGGAAAGGTATTACGACTAGAGAAGTTCAATGACATCCTACAGTGGGATGTAATTTCATTTTCTTTAGACTCTGCTCTAGCTGACATTCTGATAAGATTAGAAGGCAATGCCTGCACTTGTGTGTGTCTTGGTGTAAGTGTGTGTGTGTGTGTGTGTGTGTGTGTGTCATACATCCGGCACCCCATTGAGCCTAGATATTGGCCAGTAGCCTTTTGATGAGCTGAGAGATTGTTATATCCTGAAATACCTGAAAGATGGATTTGTCCTTCATTTTCTATCAGATGGGTGAAAGGCTCTAGCTGTGACACAAATTATTGTGTCATGTGTGTGTGTGTGTGTGTGTGTACACGCAGTGAGGGAAGTCTAAAGGTTTTAGCACATGTTATTAAATACTTTGTGTTTTCTAAAGAAACATTACAATGTAACCCTCCAACCTCTTTCCCAACTCTTCCTATCCATACACCATTAAAAAATTGCTTGCTTGCATACTTCCTCTTGCACACTCTGGCTTCATATGCATTTTGTATTAAAATGACGTACCGGACCTCTGGTATTCTTCAAGATAAACAAGAATGTTGAATCTAGACATAACAAGTAGAAATAGAAATAGTAAAAATAGGTTTTAGAAATAGAAGATGCAAGTATTTACTCACGACCATGCTTTCTTTCAAATCATGAAATCACTTCATATCCATACTCCATATTCATATTTTCTATATTACTTATATAGGACACACAAAATAGTGGTGCAACTGAGGGTTTTTGCCTGCCAAAGCAGTTAGTGCAACTTACAGACATGAAATCCTTAAAGACTCATAAAACGATTACTACGGACGGGTGGTTAGTGTTAATTTCAAGGTCTACTTGCCGTGTTTTGATATCCAATATCTGTGATGGCTGCCAGGAATTTTCCAAGTCAACTAGCTTCCGTAACATGACAGTCTAACAACTAACAGAGCAGAGGATCAGACGGAGCAGCCTGTCGACGCTCTCTGGCTGCTTCGGTAATAAAGCCGAATGATGGCAAACAGCAAGACACAATTTCAGCCCAGCAATGGAAAATAAAGCTGTGTAATGAAAGCACACATGTAATCTGTACACCGTCTTGTAGAGGGAGAGGAGGAGAGACAGCAGAAGAAAGATAGAGGCAGAGGAAGAGTCATTACTTGCAGATCGATGGAGAGATGAAAAAAATGTGTTAATGGCACAGTTTTGGTGACAGGGAGGAGTGTTGCTATTGTTGCATTTTTTCTTTGGGAATTCATGATTCATCAAAACTGTTTTCTCTTAGGTTTGTCACACTTTTCTTTCTGGATGGAGTGCAGGAAATGGTGCAGACATTACATTGTATTAAGTCTGGTATTTATCTAATACAAAAACAAGCCACTCCGACACAGAGCTGATGATAAAGGAATGCATAAAAAAGAAAGTCATTCTAAAGATGCGTTACCACATGTAATAAGCAGAACATTGCACAGAGAAAGACCAATACTTGATACTGCATCATTTGGCTGATTAAATTAAATCAGCATACTAAGCTTTGTGACTATAGGTGATTAGTGCGTACTCCCCATTAAGCTCTTAGTTCAATATTATCATTCAATAAATTATTTCTCAATTTAAATAAATTACCTGTCCTCTACATGTTTTGTCTGATCTGTGATTTTATTGTTTAGTATCGGATTGTATTACAGGGCATAGAATGATATCACGTTATCTACCCACCTTCCTCCACCTGTTACTTTCTCCTCCACTCCACTGCCGTCTCCCCACTTCTTTAGTTACTCCTCTGTGTGTCCTTTCCTCTCTCGCAGGACTTTGAATCGAAATATATGGGTCAGTCAGCTATGATGAATTAAAACTATGTGCGTGTGTCTGTGCATGTGTGATATATTACAGCATTGTATGTGTGTGTGTGTGTGTGTGTGTGTGTGTGTGTGTGTGTGTGTGTGTGTGTGTGTGTGTGTGTGTGTGTGTGTGTGTGTGGTATGTGTTTGATATATTAAAACGTGCGTGGGCTGCATCCATCTCAGGCAGCCATTCTGTGCCTGCTATAAATCACCATCAGTTTCACCGTCATATCCAGGAAACCTGACAGGAGATGCCACACTACAGCACCAGGACGCTGTGTGTGTGTGTGTGTGTTTGTGGGGGTCGGGCTCTACTTATACTAGTACTAATATTACTATACTAGTATTGCAAACCTCACTGTTGGATGGTCGAATGGTTGAAATTCGAACTATTTTCTTGTATGATTTTTGAAGGCCTTGTTTGCAGAAAAGTAAAGGAACATAATGCAAGTTAATGTGTTTCAATTCCATAATTGTATAATTGTAAGCAGCCTTTAATTTACAGAGCCCTTTTAATACAGGTAATATGAGATATTGGGTTGAATAACACAGAGGGCGATTTATCTCTTACATAAAATAGCACTCCATGACTACGTGTAATCTCCCAATAATTACAGGAGTGCTTCTTTGTAGTGATGGCTATTTAAGTGAGAAGGATTGTGTAAGATAGGAATGATCAGATAGAGTACACTTATAAATTAAAAGGATTCCAACAGTGTTCACAAGGAAGTATGCTCTGTTCAGGCTTTCATCTTTAAAGCTTTGGAGGAACATGGTCTTAAATTGACTGTATAGGTTTTAACTTATTGGATCCAAGAGCAATCTTAAGAGTTTTATAGGAGAGGGTTAAGATAAACTCTGCGCTGCTTTGAATTTCAAAGAGACAAAGAAAGAGACCTGAGGCCTCTACTACGAAGCAAGATTTGGCATTAACGAGGTAACTTCAGGTTCAACCCAGGGTTTTCTGTACCACGACGGTGGATCACTTGTGACCTTGTTAAATCACTGTGGTAACTTACGCTGAACACATAACCTGGTCGAGAGCAGGTTAAGTTGGAGATTATAGATCAACTGGTGGTAAAGCACCGCCTACTGCAGAGAGAGAGAGAGAGAGAGAGAGAGAGGGGAAGAGAGGGGGAGAGAGAGGGATGCTCTCATAAAAATTAAACTACTACATTTAGAGACCGACATCTCCGTTAACATTCCCTGATGGGTATTTTTATGAAATATATAGATTTTAATGGGAGGGAATTACATATAGGCTATTTGTCGGCTTCTTGAGTCGTGTGTTGCCTATCTGCACATCGGTTTGAATTATGTTTTATATATGTATATATATATTAGGCTAAAGCAACGGCAGTTTATGAAAGCACATGTGTATTTATGGTCAGATCTTGTACACATTTACAGCGTCGTCTATTTTGTTGCCATCTTTCCTTCCTGTTTTAGTAAGCAGCGAAAGTATTGCATTTTGCCTGCAAAACCGTGTCTGTATTCTTCATATCTATGTAGATAATTTGTGGTAATTTGCTCTTCGTATATAAAAAAATGCGCCTTTGGTAGATGTTTGTGATTGGTTGTGCTGTGCAAACACCGCCTCTTTAATGTGAACATGCACCCCGCTGGATTGGGAAACCCTGGGTTGATTGAAAGTTGTTAACCACCGTCGTGACACAGGTTATGCGGGACCGCGGTTGTTAGGTTAGGTGAAGCCGGGTAACTGAAATTAATCCATGACATGTTGATCTTGATTCGTAGTACAGGCCTCAGGAATTCAGAGCATTTTCTATGAAATGCTTGAACTTTAAGAATCCAGGCATTTACTCTAAGTAGAGGTGAGTCACATGGATAACATATTCAGTAATTCATTATTTTATGGGTCTGAATTTCTAAAAATAAATTAAAAAAAAATCCAAATTTCCCAGAACTACTTTTTGTTCTAATTACAGAGAAAGGGTGAATTTCTCTGAAGGAAAAACTTAATTTACACACAAGTAAATCTATATATCACTCTTGCATTATTATTCAAAAGTATATTCTTCATATATGTAGAATTGCCAGCTTGGCTGTAGACATATTTTTACATTTTTGCATGTTCAGCTTAACACTTACAGGAATGCCTACTTTTTGTGAATTAAATATCCGACGAATCAAACTATCCAATCATATTAATGCACAGATTCAATATTGCCATTAAGCAGCTGCTCATTGATTTGCATTATTGCCTAAATGGCCTAATACAACAACAATAAATATTGTCAAATAACTCAACAACAATTTGTAGTTTGCTGTAAATGTATTAGCTTACGTGGTATCATTTTCTTACACTGGGAGCTTTCAGTGGAAGACTGTGCTTATGGAGGTCCTGGTGTAAATACTGTGATTATGTTGGTCAGCTTTGAATGTACATCCATGGAAAACAAATGGCATTATGAATTATGCTGTGTCACATTTCCTTATGACTCTAACACCTACAGAGAGCTGAGTAAAATGCCATCATTCAATACAAGGAGACTATAATCCATGCTTTAGTGTACAAACTGTACACAAAACGTCAAAGGCATTCTCTAATATGAGAATGGCTTTCCAATCCTGTAAAAGGGTTTTTAGTGCTATTTCATTGTGTAAAAAAAAACACTGAACCACACACACACAACACACACACACACACACATACACACACACACACACACACACACACACACACACACACACACACACACACACACACACACACACACACAGACAGACACATACACACACAAACACACACACACACACACACACACACGCACACACACACACACTGGAACACCTGGTCTGTATGAGATGGCAGTTGATCACAGATGTGCCCATCTGGCCTCACTCTGGTGTGTGTGTGTGTGTGTGTGTGTGTGTGTGTGTCTGTGTGCGTGTGCGTGTGTGAGAGAGAGAGAGAACGAGAGTGCCCTAAAAGAACAGTGAGTTCTAGAACAGATGAGGGATCACTCCACATTAGTAACCTCCTGCAAAACACCTGGGGGCTGGATTAGGGAGTACATGCATTTTAGCACAAATAAAGAGGGAATCTGAGATGAGATTGTGTTGTTGAGAGTGTTAGCAGTGTCAGGGAAACAGAGATAAAGAAAGCTTAGATAGAAATACAAACACAACAAAGAGAGACAGGGACTTTCTTGTCAGTTATTGTGGCAAACATATGAACTTCACTGTACATGTGTGCCAAACAAAAGCTTAGATAGATAGATAGATAGATAGATAGATAGATAGATAGATAGATAGATAGATAGATAGATAGATAGATAGATAGATAGACAGATAGACAGATAGAGGGCCATAACAGTCCTTCAAGTCACTGAGGTCCTGTAGTATTTTGTCATGGAATTAAATGGGCTTTAACCAACCTAAAGAAGAATTTACAATACTAGCATCCCTAGTATTGTGATCATACTTTTTTTTATATTTCAGCACATTTTATTTCTCAGTGGTAAAAATGGTAAACATTTGAAGGGATTTAGGGAATTTGTCTCATTTCTAGAGTCTGATAGCATCCTTTCATAGCATTGTACATTATCCAGTGGTTCTGCTGTAGCCTGGATGCCAGCCGAATTTAGCCCCGCCCACAAAATTTGAGGTCTGACTAGAATCTGAGTAGGACCACGTCAGGCTAGTTCTGCTGTGCTACAAGGATGAAGATTCAGGAATTTATACCATCCATCATGTTAGATATTATTCCTAACGGCTCAGATCTATTTGTTGAAAAGAGGTAGCTTGGATTCTCCTCGACTCCCAATCTGCAATTACATTCATTCTTAACCATTTCAACCTGCAATTGCACCTGAGTGATTATTTTTGTGTTAATACTATGTATATTGCTTGTCCTGCTCTATGGTATTTACTTAACAAAAGTCTCTTTTGGGGTGCACCTGGGTAGCTCACCAAATGCTTGCTTGTGGGAAATTGTTGGGTCTCTGTAAATTATAGTGTGGTCTAGACCAGAGATCTTTAACAGGGGGTCCCCACCGATACAGTTCATCCTAAGGATTTACTATTCCACATGTATGTTAAACATTAAAAGATGATTTATAAAATCATGCTGACAAATATTATTTTAGTATTCTATGCACTAAAAAGGTTTTAGGCTGCCCTACACTTTATTGTAGGCTCAGTTTGATATGCAACTTAATTTTTTACAATATACAGTACAGGCCAAAAGTTTGGACACACCTTCTCATTCAATGCATTTCCTTTATTTTCATGACTATTTACATTGTATAGTCTCACTGAAGGCATCAAAACTATGAATGAACACATATGGAATTATGTACTTAACAAAAAAGTGTGAAATAACTGAAAACATGTCTTATATTTTAGATTCCTCAAAGTAGCCACCCTTTGCTTTTTTGATAGCGCTGCAAACCCTTGGTGTTCTCTCAATGAGCTTCATGAGGTAGTCACCTGAAATGGTTTTCACTTCACAGGTGTGCTTTGTCATGGTTAATTAGTGGAATTCTTCCCCTTATTATTGGGGTTGGGACCATCAGTTGTGTTGTGCAGAAGTCAGGTTGATACACAGCCGACAGCCCTATTGGACAACTGTTAGAATTCATATTATGGCAAGAACCAATCAGCTAAGTAAAGAGAAACGAGTGGCCATCATTACTTGTGAAGTACAAATGAAGGTCAGTCAGTCTGGAAAATTGCGAAAACTTTGAATGTGTCCCCAAGTGCAGTCGCAAAAACCATCAAGCGCTACAACGAAACTGGCTCACATGAGGACCGCCCCAGGAAAGGAAGACCAAGAGTCACCTCTGCTGCTGAGGATAAGTTCATCCGAGTCACCAGCCTCAGAAATTGCAAGTTAACAGCCGCTCAGATTAGAGACCAGATGAATGCCACACAGAGTTCTAGCAGCAGACACATCTCTAGAACAACTGTTAAGAGGAGACTGCACGAATCAGGGCTTCATGGTCAAGTAGCTGTTAGGAAACCACTTCTAAGGAGAGGCAACAAGCAGAAGAGATTTGTTTGGGCCAAGAAACACAAGGAATGGACATTAGACCAGTGGAAATCTGTGCTTTGGTCTGATGAGTCCAAATTTGAGAAATTTGGTTCCAACCTCCATGTCTTTGTGCAACGCAGAAAAGGTGAACGGATGGATTCTACATGCCTGGTTCCCACCGTGAAGCATGGAGGAGGAGGTGTGATGGTGTGGGGGTGTTTTGCTGGTGACATTGTTGGGGATTTATTCAAAATTGAAGGCATACTGAACCAGCATGGCTACCACAGCATCCTGCAGCGACATGCCATCCCATCCGGTTTGCGTTTAGTTGGACCATCATTTATTTTCCAACAGGACAATGACCCCAAACACACCCCCAGGTTGTATAAGGGCTATTTGACCAAGAAGGAGAGCGATGGAGTGCTGCACCAGATGACCTGGCCTCCAGTCACTGGACCTGAACTCAATCGAGATGGTTTGGGGTGAGCTGGACTGCAGAGTGAAGGCAAAAGGGCCAACAAGTGCTAAGCATCTCTGGGAACTCCTTCAAGACTGTTGGAAAACCATTTCAGGTGACTACCTCTTGTAATGTATCTAAAATATAAGACATGTTTTCAGTTTACAGTTATTTCACACTTTTTTGTTAAGTACATAATTCCATATGTGTTCATTCATAGTTTTGATGCCTTCAGTGAGAATCTACAATGTAAATAGTCATGAAAATAAAGGAAATGCATTGAATGAGAAGGTGTGTCCAAACATTTGGCCTGTACTGTATTTAGTAGGCGGTCCCTGTTCTGTTTCTCTCTCGTTAAGGGGTCCTTGGCTTAAATGTGCTCTAAGTGATGTGACGCGTTTTTTAGGCTCCAAGATTTTTTGTCACATACAGCAAATATCTCCTCACTATCTGCTAGCTGCTTGTCCCCTGGACACACTAAAAAAATGCGGTCTCTGTAGACAGCCCATGCTCCACAAACAGCAACAAAAACAAACTGTTTGTGGAGCCTGAGCTGTCTTCAGAGACCGCGTTTTTTTACTGTGTGTTCAGCGGACAGGCAGCTAGCGGAAAAATGCTGTAGCCTAAAATACGCGTTACATCACTTAGAGCACCTTTAAAAAACGTTGAAGGCCCCTGGTCTAGATCTGCGAAGTGTCCTGATATAACTCCTGTTGTGATTTGACAAACATAAACAAAATTGAATTTAAGTTCTCAGGATTTTTACTCCTTTTCTTAAAATAATCATAAAATATCCTCAAAACTGCGCCTATTTATTGGGCAAATGTCCTACTGTTATAGTGAATATGAAAGGACATTAACTTCCAGTCAGAAAGACACTCTTCACAGTCTTAAGAAAATGTAACAGCAACAAACAGTGAAGAATCATAACAACTTCTCCCCGATCAGTGAAGACTTATTTGAACCTACCAGTTTATACAGAAATACATTTGGGAAGTCTATGCATTTGGATTATGTCGAAAACAACCCTTACAATAAATACATGTTCACATTATTACAAAAAAAGAGCTTTGCGTGCACCTCCTTTATTATTGTGAATGTGGTTTGTTATTTTCTTCCTGACAACAATCCAGCGCTGGTATATTTGCTGACCCATGCTGCACTGAGTTTTGTCAGCACAGCTCACAGATGGAGGATGAATTAATAGTGTTTCTGAATGTAAATACTGTGTGCAATATATTAACAAAATGAGGGCTACAAATATCATTTTCATTATTGTGTAATGTTAAATATGTCAAATGTTTTTGTGTTTTTTAATTAGTCAATTAGTCTTAAATATCTGAATGTATTGAAACATGTCAATAACAATATACCAAAGGACAAGATAATGTCTTGCTTGATGCTTATTTTTTGCCTGACCAACAGACTCAACTTTACCATGATAATAATAAAAAAATAAAGAGAATAATCCTCACTTTTAAAGAAGGTGGAACAAGATAATATCTGCCATTTCAAGGGTTAGGGTTCATTTTGCCTGTTAATTACAACTAATCAAATATATATATATATATATATATATATATACATATATAATAAAACTAAAACTCAATGCGGAATATTTAAAACTTAACAAAAGACTCAACAGAATAGGTCTTTAACTTCCATTTCAGGATTTAGAGAGAGTAATAATTCTGTGCGTCTGGGTTTGGAGCCAGAGCCTAGACTGAGTCAGCGGTTCATTGCAGGTTTGATCTGGTTATACAGAGTATACAGGCAGCTCAGAGAAAAGCTTCAGAGAAAGAATGAGATGGAGAGCTTGATGAAAGAGATTTATTTTGGGTTCAGATTTGATAACCTGTATTCAGTCTTCCCTCCAATGTCCTCTGCCAGGCTCTGCAGATGCTGTGTGCCTCTTCTTTTTCTCTCTTCTTTCATAATTTCTTTTCAGTCAGTTCCACCTGCCTTCTGTGATGGTGCTGAGATAAAAAAATATTGGGCCGCCTTAAGCCTCTAAAGTGGATTATCGCTACAGAGACATGGTACAATTCTGCAGATAAAAACATACTGCTGCAGAATATGATATACATTGGCCCACTGCTTATGTGCATATTGGACAAGTTGCTCAAGATGGACATGGCAGGACCTCTCATGATCATCAACCATCAACAGCTAATTACATTTTTGCACTCTTCTGTTTCTGTACTAATGCAAGTTACGTATCTCACAAGCATTGGTTGCAGTTATGCTAAATTGGCGAGACGTTGACTGCATTCATTCAGCAACTTTAATTTGAAAAAATAAAAGGAATGAAAGTCTTAAAAATGATGCTCGGAGAATTGATGCATCCATCATTGTTTATGGTGGAGTTTAATCATTAATGTCATCAACATGATTCGCTGTAAAGTCATCAAAATGATGAAGTGTTTTAAAGGCAATAACAAAGCGATAAAAAAGTAGATGATTTGATTTTTTAATTGTAACTTTACAATACCATCTGAAAGCTGAGGTGAATAATATTTTCAAGTAACTATGCAAGTATTTTCCCCCAACAAGTACAACAGAAGACAACTAATCATAGTTGTTTTGTTATAAGAGGGCTAAGCAATATGTTTTTTTGTGAGCAGGTACCAGTTTTGAAATAGTGCCAATTCTGAAATGCCAAGTGCCTTGAAACCTATATTTACATCAACGTTGTTGTTGACTTATTTATATCATATTTTCACTGGATTACACAGGTAATAAGCAACATAGTACAAATAATTCACCAACATTTGCACGTGTCTCCTCCTGATACCTAGCTGTGCTTGCTGTGAGCAAAGTGTCAACTTGAGCAGTCTTTTCAGACTGAATCACAAAATGGATCCACAACAGACAAGAACATCCAATAATCATTATAAGATGGCATAAATCAAAGCATTCTTATTAACGGGATCATGTGATATCCTTCAAAAACATATGCACAACAATTGTAATGCCCTGTAGTGCCCTAAAAGGGAGTTTTTCCTCGCCAATGTCGCACTAAATGCTTGCTCTTGGGGGAATTACTGGAATTGTTGGGTCTTTGTAAATTATAGTGTGGTCTAGACTTACTCTATTTATAAAGTGTCTTGAGATAACTCTTGTTAGCTTGAATAGATAAATAAAATTAAATTGAAAATTGAATTGAATCAATTCGTATGATACCCTACAAAATGAAGCCGACCAGTTAAGTTTAGCAGTTTTTAGAGTGAAGTCTAGCTGACAAAATGTGACTGTGAGCCATGTACAGATCGCGGGATTATTGTGATTATAATTTTGTGCATGTTATATGCTAATGCTAGTAGATCCTTTTTTATTAATAAAATGTATTTGACGTATTTTGGATCTTAGCGGAAGTGCGCCATGCAAACCAAACCAGGGCCGACCTCAGTCTCTCAGCGACTTTCAGTCTGTTTCCTGAAGTCACCACATCATGCTTACAAAGGTGCCTTTAGTCTTGTTTTTGAAAGAAGGCACTGCCAGTTAATATCAATGGAGTCAACTCAGAATATGCTTTTGCCAATACTAAGTGAAGAGAAATATTTGGAAAGCTTACTATCCTGAAGATAAGTCCATAATTTTTGAATTATAATCTAATCCTACAAGATTTTAACAATGTCTTTTTCTTCCAATATATGCATGCTTTCTAATATTTTAAAACATGGACACCATAACTAATTTGCGCTAGTTACTTGGCTGTTTCATTCATTCTTTACTATACTATATTATACTACACTATACTATGCTACATAACTCCAGAGTTTCTCATTTCATTTCCCTATTAGGATTTGCTGTTGCAATTGGCCAATGCCATCAGTGGAATCAGTTTGGTTCAACTTTAGTATAATGTACTGAATCTAATGTAATGATCTCCATCATCAGCTGGTGGCTCGTTCTCTTTGCTGCTCCTGATGGGGAGGACACAGCTGTAATCATGTGGCTGTCTTTAACAGAAGCAGCTTGGTGCATCTGATGTGTTTTAAGATAACTAGTAAACAAACAGGAGTTGAGAGGCCAAGCAATGTCCTGCTGTTGTTTCCATGGTGACTTGTTAAAAGCACTCTTTGCCAGAACCTCTTTCCAGTTGATTTGCATTGCAACCAGTGGGTCTCAGTGTTTCGGTTTTACTATCCCTGCTTTTGCGTGTGTGTGTGTGTGTGTGTGTGTGTGTGTGTGTGTGTGTGTGTGTGTGTGTGTATGGATGTGGATGACTGACACCTCGGCAAGACAAAAGAGGAGGTTTAGTCTAAAACCTCGTGGTTAGTCTGCAGAAAAAAACCTTCTGTCATTCCTGACATCTTCAGTTTGATTGGGTTTTTGGAACCGTCTTCTTTCTTTGGATTCACTTTGCCCCGTTAAATTGCTCTACTGTGAGAACTGCATGCATGAACAGGTTTGCTTTTACTTGTGCACATTTTATATGAATTCTTATTAACATTGACTTGTGGTTGGCAACAGGAGGGGAATTGTCATGATAACAAAAACCACTTCCACTCTCATTCTGCATACTGACAGGTTGACAGACATGCAGGTCCTTTTTCACTTCAGTCATTACTGCGTTGGTATTATTTACTACATCCTATTTTCCAGTGCATCAAACTAAACACTAATGAGGCGGCCAAGCCATAGCCCCATCTACTTTCATTGAGACTTTTTTCATCAAAGCAAGTTATTACGTTGATTCATATTGCCATCTAAGCCCCATCAGCTTCTGAAATGAATGCAGGGTGCCATTATTAGAGATTGGATCAGATGCATATAGGCTTCTTATAAGCCTTATGAGCCTGGGATGCTCCGGCAGAGGTCTGTTAGTATTTCCTAGGTCATGGCTCGCGGCTGAAAACCAGACGAAGCCCAGCCTTTGGAGTCAGTGCTCTACCAGAGGAGATCAGGCAGACTGGCTCTGTTTCTTCTTTCAAAACTCTCTTAAAAACGCAACATTTCAGAACTACTTTCTCATGAATCGGTTATTCTTCAGTTTTATTTCACTTTTTCACATTTGTATTGCTAAATTCATAGCAATTCATAGCTTGTTATTTCATACATCGTCATTCATACCTTGTCATTATTAGTTTATCAATTCTACGTTATTATTCAGTTCAACTTTTAGTCATTATTATCTGGTTAAATTGATTTATCTTGTTATTGTGTGTTTGTAAAGCACTTTGTAACTTGTTTTTGAAAAGTGCTTAATAAATAAAGTTATTATTATTAAGTTACTATTATTACTATTTCCTATGTGTAGACTTCATTCTTCAAAATTTGCAATTTGAGGAAGCTCAGATTGAGGGATACACATTCCCAAAAAGTATATTTATCAGGATTTGTAATCATATATCGCACGATCCAAAAAGTTTTTGGCTAATAAATCAAAAATTTGAGCATGGTGGAATTAGCTCTGCTATCATGGATTCATCATGTTGTACATTTCCACAGAATCATATCATAATCAACCGGAATTAATTTGTGACTAAACTAGTATTTCTGATGAAAAGAGAAACAGAGTAACAAAAGGGATGCCTGTGGCATGACTCTATTGCTGTACTATCATTTATGCTGAATTTAGCAAGACAATGGGGGGAAAAGCTAACAGCATACACAGCACATTCCTCGCCACTGTCGCACTGCTTGCTCTTGAGGGAATTACTGTAATTGTTGGAATTGTTGGGGCTTTGTAAATTATAGAGTGTGGTCTAGACCTACTCTATCTATAAAGTGTCTTGAGATAACTCTTGTTATGATTTGATACTATAAATAAAATTGAATTGAAATTGAATTCAAATGAGTAGTGTGACATTTAATGAAAATATCAAAAACTAAATCTAATCAAATCTAACATACTGTTTCAAAAAAGGCAGTGTTTCCTTTGAAGTTGCGACAAATAAGGTATATATATATATATATATATATATACAGAACAGGCCAAAAGTTTGGACACACCTTCTCATTCAATGCGTTTCCTTTTTATTTTCAAGAAAAATTAAGAAAAAAGTGTGAAATAACTGAAAACATGTCTCATATTTTAGATTCTTCAAAGTAGCCACCCTATGCTTTTTTATTAATAAGGGAAAAACTTCCACTAATTAACCATGACAAAGCACACCTTTGAAGTGAAAACCATTTCAGGTGACTACCTCATGAAGCTCATTGAGAGAACACCAAGGGTTTGCAGAGTTATCAAAAAAAGCAAAGGGTGGCTACTTTGAGGAATCTAAAATATAAGACATGTTTTCAGTTATTTCATACTTTTTTGTTAAGTACATAATTCCATATGTGTTCATTCATAGTTTTGATGCCTTCAGTGAGAATCTACAATGTAAATAGTCATGAAAATAAAGAAACACATTGAATGAGAAGGTGTGTCCAAACTTTTGGCCTGTACTATATATATATATATATATATATATATATATAAAAATATATATATATATATATATATATATATATATATATACACATATACTATAGCATCCAGCATTGATTGTGGATGGGTGCTCTACTTGTTGGCAGAGCAACGTGTATTCAACAGAAGACATACATGTAGGAGGGAGGGGAAGGATAAAAGAGGGACGAAGGGCATGCAGGTGTAAAATGCAGCGATCGCAATGCCACATGTCCTCTTGAAAACCGCCTTGTTATATGAATCATATGGTGGGTGTCATTGTATTATTGGCTCATAGAGAGAATGAGAAGACAACCAGTTGAGAGACATGAGGGTAAACCGGCAATACTGAGAGAGGGAAAGGATATATCTGTTTGAGCAAAGAGACTGTGGAAGTGAGAACACATGGGGATATCTAAAAGTAGATGGAGAGGTAAAGCGCAGGGTGAGGGAGATCTAAACAAGGCAGAAATGATAGAGAAAAGGAGAATCATTGCTTATTTATAATCTCTGTTATTCTCTACCTTGATTCAGGCTCAGATCATACATTAGATTTTTCTGAAACAAGCCATGTTCCCTCTCCCCACCCCTCAAACGCGGCTTCTATCTTTAGCTACCATCCCTATCCCAAAAAGATGTCACTCTATTTTTTCTCTCTCACACTGCTGAAGAAGAAAGAAACAAAAATGGAGAAAAGGCAAAGATAGAGATATGTTGTATATCCCTGGTGCAGCTTTTATCTAAAAAGCATCAGCTAGCCACACATAAATCCAGTTTGCTCACTTTTGGCTAATATAACTAAGGCCTATATTAATCTCTGAGTTGGTTCAGCTATTTAAACGTATTAAAATATAAAAGTCTAATGTCAGAATAATTTAACAAAAACGCAAAATTCCTATAAGAATTTCATGAATGATCACATCATCGAAACAACCTAAAACTATGGATATAATAAATAAGAACAATCTAATACAATCAAACACTATGATGCAATCAAAATGAATGACGATTACACATCCAAGTTCAACTATACTCCAAAGCGTCAGCAGCCAAAAAACAAGCCTATTGTTTAAATTTACAGACCAGCGCTTGCTATTTTAAACCATTCCAATAGTATTTCAACCACAAAGAGATAATTATCAGACATAACCAATGTTTGATTGCATCAACCTGGATATTCATGCAGCCCTGTTACAGTTACCTATAGTCTCGTATTGCCAGACCTATGTCCACAGCAGTGTAAGGTCTGGCTAAGGTCTGGGTGGTGCTAAGTTCCGGACACAGTGACTATGGCTCTGCAAAAGAGTCTCTGGAAGAAACTTGTCTTTGTGGAACATTTGCAACCGCCAAATGAATACATGGTTAATTTGCTCTGTGTGCTCAGTGTATCACCAGTGTATCACGTGATGTCATGCGGGATGTCAGCCGCTGAGCCAGACTGCAGGAAATATAGTTAATCAGGTCTCTTTTTGCATCATTCATGATTTAGAGTGATTTAAAGTGTTTTCTTAAAGGTCCCATGACATGGTGCTCTTTGGATGTTTTTATATAGGCCTTAGTGGTCCCCTAATACTGTATCTGAAGTCTCTTTCCTGAAATTCAACCTTGGTGCAGAATTACAGCCACTAGAACCAGTCCCACAATGAGCTTTCCTTAATATGTGCCATTTCTGTGTCTGTAGCTATTGAGGAGGAGAGAGAGGGGGGGGAGGGGGCAAGGTGGAGGGTGGGGGTGTGGCCTTGACCAACTGCCACTTTGCTTGTTTCTTCATTTTCTCAAAGGCAGAGCAGGATACCCAGGGCTCGGTTTACACCTATCGACATTTCTAGCCACTGGGGGACCATAGGCAGGCTGGGGGAACAAATATTAATGTTAAAAAACCTCATAAAGTGAAATGTCCATGCCAGTGGACCTTTAAGATGATCTGCATTCAGCTTTTTGGCATGTAAGCCTAACTATCCCAGTATCAGCTTCCCAATGAATTGAGCAATTGACTTGAAACAATAGGACCTACCAAATCCATTCCTGGTTGCATTCTGTGTGCATGGACCGTGTGTGTGTGTGTGTGTGTGTGCAAGCATTGGGTTTGCAACCTGTATACAGCTGCAGCTCAATGGGTCACTGGCCATCTGGTGGCTACAGTTTGTCTGCCATGCTGGCATCAAGGTCAAATACTCGCTTTCTGCTGAGGACCACACACACACACACACACACACACACACACACACACACACACACACACACACACACACACACAGACAGGCACACAAACACTATACACGCACACAGGCACACAAACACTATTTCAAAGCAGTAATGCAATACTCAGAGACAGTTTGTCGCAAATCTCACTTCATAGCTTTATAAAGTGCTCATCACTGTGTACACTGAAAATAATGACAAGTTTTTCCTCTTCCATCAGACTCATTAGGCATTTTTCAGGTTATTAAATGTAAATTGAATTTACTTTGTTGGCACATAATTTTTCTTATGTGATTGAAGGTTAGTTCTTGAAAGGAATATTAGAAAATAATTAATGTAGCTTAGACATTTACAAGACATTTTCAATTAGGTTTTAAAGCAAGATAATTAGACATCCAAGGTAAAACTGCTGGCTTATAATTGGTGTACTGGCTCTTGAGACCTTCTGTCTTATCAAATGCTATTTCAGATCACCGGGATGTGTGTACCTATCCGAAACCTTTATTTGATATTTAGTTTTTATTTAATAGTATTTTGTGTCTATATTTTAAAGTTATAATACTTTAGACAACATGTCAAACATTTCACATTCAGTCCCTACATCATCATCATCATTTGTGCGCTGTACTTCCTTTCTAAATGCTAATATATTTACTTATAATAATGCTGACCATAAATAGTATAAAAATTTGATTGTTAAAAAAAGTCAGATCTGCATAATTGTTAGCAAACAGTTGCAACAATTTACCGACAAGTCGTCCAAACTATATGACCAC
Source organism: Perca flavescens (assembly GCF_004354835.1). Taxonomy (NCBI): domain Eukaryota; kingdom Metazoa; phylum Chordata; class Actinopteri; order Perciformes; family Percidae; genus Perca; species Perca flavescens. Next base: position 8,572,521 of record NC_041339.1, on the reverse strand, counting down.
ATATGTCGTTTGTTCCTACCCTCTAATATGGAGCGGCAGGGAATACGACTCATAGGAAAGGTTAACGGTTGCGGTTTTAAAAACGTCAACTATGTTGTGAAAGTTTAGGCACAAAAACTACTTTGTTAGGTATAGAAAACAAAAGTAGTAAAGTTTAGAAAAAGATTGTGTTTGGATTCAAATCAGTACATTTGTTAAGTTACTTCACTTCCCTAGTATGTACATGAGGGAATTATCCACGTGGCGCAGAATGTGATGTAATTATTTTTGTTAAGTAAAGTTGAAATAACTAGCCTTTTATTTTCAAACAGATTACAAACAAGACGCAAACACCGGTCTTCTGGGTAAAATTCCTGTGTTCATTTGACCCATCCACCTCAATCCCACCCACCCTTAATGGACTTTCTCAGTGTAAATACCAGATTACGTGACTTCCTGCTTTGCTCCCGTCATAATTACAACGTCCTCTAGGGGATGCCGCATAACATTAATTGTTATTAATTCAGAAATTTTTGTGGGGTAGATAGTCTAGAGGTAGATAGTTCTTGGTGTCTTTTTCTGCAGCAAAAAAAAGATTTTCTTTATTTTTTGTGAAGCCAAAGTACACTGGTTCCAGAGCTCTGAATCTTTTCAGTCATTCAAAAAGATCTTGTGTTTTGGTCATTGACAGCCGTGTCTAGGAGCAAGGTTGATGAAACTTTGAAACTGAATCAAAACCATATATTTTTGAGTTGAGTGATGATTCTCTCTCAAGTAAATGAGAGTTTACTTGTGAACAGTGGAAGTGGGTCGATTCTTCAAAAATGAAGGATGAAACGAGAATATCGTTAAATCAATGTGTACCAAAGCCTTAACCAAACACTTTGTAGGCCGTGCACTCAAATATCTTTCTCTTTCTCTCTGTCTCTCTTCAGTTCTGCAGCTATCTCTCCCTATCACTCCATCTCCATAGATTGTCATTCTCGCCTCGGGTGCAGGCTGTTGCTAAGAAACGGATAGGGGAGCCAGTGTAGGTATTAGAAATGCTTTCTTTCTTTGAATTTTTTTTTCTCAACTCTGTGACAAGTTCAGAACTTTTTCAGTGGTAAATGTCAGAAAATCAATCCCTTCCACCCTCCTCAACTTGATTTTAGTCTCTCTACCTCTCACATTCTCTCTGCCCGGGCTTCAGTCTAAATATACACAAAAAAAACTCAGCCTGTCTGCTTGGTTTTCTTGACTTTGCAAAAACAACATGTTGATTTTCCTGAATCTTCTATGTTTTGAGAACATTGCTCATTTCTTCTTGGCTTTCTTATCTTTTTTTAACAAGAATTCACCTTCCCCTTGGTTAATTTATTTGAATACTTTAAAAAAGAAGAGAAGAATAGGTTCTACTTTGTTTTCTCAACTTTGCCACTCAGCCATATCTGGTTGGTTGAGGACCTTTCTAAATACCAACACAGTGGATAATCTAAATGTCAAAGATATACCACAATGTTCCAACAACTCCTCCAAACCCTACAACCAGGGCTTGACATTAGCACCCGCCAACCAGCCAAATGGGGGTAGATTTCGGCAGTGGCGGGTAACATAGTCATTCTCACTAGCCACTTTGGCGGGTGGCATGCCTTTATATTGTAAAACTGGTGGCTGGAGTACTGTGCCATTGTGAAGCTTAATTTGGACATCACTATTACTTATTTAAGTTTAGGGAATTATCATGGTTTGGGTTAACATCAGTACATTCTTTTTTTACGTTACTTCACTTCAGTGTGTACATACATGACGTAATTACGTACATGACGTAATTGGACCCGGATGGAGAACATGCCGTCGTTCCGTTTGCTCCATAAAGTTAAAATGACATGCTGTTTACTTTTATCTTCAAACTAAAGACAAACACCAGTCTCGTGGGTGAAAGTCATGTGGCTGTATGACCCATCCACCACCCCTCACACCCACCCACCCTTAACGGACATTTTCAGTCTTAATAGCCGTTACATGACTTCCTGCTTTGCTCCTATCATAATTACTATGGCCACTAGAGGGTGCCGCAAAACAATAAAATGTAAAAATTGTTCGTAATTTGCTGCTTGTACCAACGACCTATGGGATCATTTTTACAGGGGAGTACAGCCTCTAATGCTCTCGGTTCTCCGAAGCCAAAGTACCCTGGTCCCAGAGTTCTGAATCGTTGCTCTCATCTCTGAATTTTTTAGTAATTCAAAAAGATCATGTGTTTTGGTCATTGGCGGTTGTTTCCCTGATTGGAAAAAACAACAACAAATCAATCAGAGCTTTGTAGGTGGGATTAAAAATGGGTATATCACTGTCCTGTACTGAAGTGTGGATAACATTAAAATTCTAAGTTCAATGCTGTTGTAAGTCAAACACATCTGAAATTGGCTTGTATTAACAAGAAAAAGGTAAACTGCTCCCAGCAAATGCTGCTGCAGCTTTAGTGTCAGCTGAAAATGACAATGCCAAAGAAGTAAAACTGAAATGGGAATTTACTCATTATCTGTCAATCATTCAGATTTTAAGGGTAGAACCAAAGAGGTCATCCTCACTACCCTTTCTTGAATGTTCCACATATGTATGAATACCTTAGTTTGGCTTTTTGACTCATCCTTATGGGCTTGAAATGATCCATAACAGTTTCATGGTACTAACTCTTGTTTTTGATTAGGATGTTTGAAGGGTCACACAATGGAGCAGAATTTGAGACAGCTCACACTGTTTCTCCCATCAGGCGTGTCATTCATGTGACATTGCCCAAATATAGACTGGGAAGTTATACTTAATCTTTCCAAGTAATGCACTCCACATGTGAGATAGAATCTCAATACTTCCAACAATGGCACTTAACATATACCTCCCCTCAACACCCCTGCAAGGACCTTGACTTGGTTCAGCCCACCATTAGCCCAAGGTGAAGGGCAGGACCACCTTGGGTGAAATGAGGGGTGAAGGAACACATTGACTCTGTCTACAGAGGGGCAGTGCTAATGAAGAATAGATTATGTCAATTAACACTCGCAACAGGGAGTCATTAATCAGCTAATGATGGTTCAGTGACACCCAGAAAAGACGTGGGTGCTCAGAAGAGTGCTTGAAGTCACTGATTGACTGAAAAGATCTGTTGAACAGATGATACTGATGCTTACAGTGTGTGTTGCCACCTGGCCATACTTTATGGGAGGGAAGTGTTTTACTCCAATCTTTAATTTTGCTGCATTCAATTTATTCTAATACCAGATTAATATGATGTATTACACAGCTTTGTTGAATACTCAATTTATATTGGCCAATCATTTGGCTGCCAAATATATCTGTATCTGTATTTTACAAGCATATTCTTTCCATAACTTTGACTTCTTTGTTGCTTATCACATCTTTTCTATGTATAACTTTAACAAAAAACTTTTTTTTTGTGTTTGCTCTCAGGCATGGGCCTGGAGACAACACAGTCATGTTTTCTGTCTGTAGATGTTATGCAGCTAGTCTTCATATGGCTAATGACCTGTACATTGTAGGTCAGAGCTGTTTCTTTGTAATCTGTAGGAAAGGAGGATAGTCAGGTTTGGGGATGCTCAGGGACTGTTTGGTCCCCAGAAGGAAGAAGCAAAGTTGAATTATTTTACAATAAAATGCTTTATATTTAAAATAAAGGCATATTTATTTTACGTTGTTTTGTTGTTTTATAATTTGTAATCTTATATTTCATTCTCACCACTACTATGTTTTTAAATATGGTATCAGTCCTGCAAAAAGTAGGAAATGAACAACCTGTACTTACATTTACACAATTGGGAAAGAAAAAAAGGAAAAAAGGAACGAAAGAAGAAACATGCAATATACCAGATTTACAGTGAAAAGCAAATGAATCCTGTTTTCTGAGGATTGGTTAGGCTTCATGTGCAGATGATTAAATTTGGGTGCGCTTGATTTGCTCCAGCAGGCAACTGTGTGCTGGTTGAGAGATGAACTCAGTCTGTATGTGAAGAGCCATGCAATCATCAGAGAAATTTGCCTCAGCCTTCTGCCGGACGGAATCAGAGCACAAATATGTTCATTCATGTTTTGATCTAAAACAAAAATTACAGCCACAGCTCCCATCTGTTTCCACATGTGACGACTTTATCTGCTGACATGCTGCTGGCAAATTTGCATCTCATATTGATTAATGTCTGCAATGAAGCCAATTAAAGTCAGTGTCAAAATTTTAAATTTCCTACAAAAATGTAGCCTAGAAATCTAGACGCACCCTAGCGGCAGCAAGTGTAATTTGCAACCAGGGTCAGTCTAGCAACTCTCCATTGGCTTGCAAGCTGGAAAAAACTAATTCTGGTCAGGCCAATCAATCAATTGTGAAATACATAGTTTTTCAATCAATCGTCTATAGATTCGGTGGGACGGCAGAGTTGCGACGGTCCCGCTTGAATTCCCTGTTACTTGAAAACAAAGAAGATGGCTGCTGCTGCTGGCGAACAGCGGTCTTTGGCCGCGACTCTGGAAGACTTGGAGTTAAGCACTGAAGTAATTCTTAAAAAAGGAAGATGTGTTTGGAGTTTTGCCGACCAGATATGGAAAAAGTTTAATGGTTAGCTATGAGTGCAGAGGGAATTTGAAAGACAACCGTTCATCCAGCCCCTCGGATTGAGCCCTGCCAATGGTGAGTTCCCCGACCCAACATCTTGGGTCTGGCTTGTCAGGCTAACAGAAATGGTCAGAGAAATGTATTAAATATTTTTGTTTGAGAAGGCGGTCTGGATTGCTTTTTCTGCTGAGTGCATTACTCAACTCAATCGCTTACACACACACAAGCAAATGCTCACACAGACAGTGTGTGATTAGCCAGCGTCTGGCTGGCAGCCAGTGCTAATGTGACTGAACGTGTTAGCATGTGGCAAAAAAGTTACAGAGGCAGTTGGACAGACATGCACGAAACAGGCATATGCATTCAACGTTTTTAGAAGAGACAGAGATCAGAGAGACAGCTGGGTCTGGGAATTAAAGGACTCTTATAGAAAGCTGTGTGCATCATGCCAACATACAGAAACAACAGCTGACCACCTTAACCAGCATCAGTATCATCAGTTCAGCTCACGTTGAAGCTGCACTTGTCAACTTCCCACAGTGGCAGCCCCAAATGGCAGCATGAGGTATCTGCAAATTTGTCATCAGCCATAAATCCTGGAGGGTGAGCTCACTAACATGAACTTCTCCTTTTTGGAGGCAGTTTGGAGTTTCAGATGTTTTAGTGCAACGGAATACCTGTTCTTTACTCTTTAGGAGACACTTGTTTCAGATTTTTGTAAACTTAAGTTTTCATATTTGTCATTTTAACCAGAGTTTATACTGACACCAGAATCTAATCTAAATAGAACTAATTAGTCTGCAGAATCTCAATTTATTTATTTCAGTTATACATATTATACACTAGATTTTGAAAAAGACATAGAAGTTGCAAGAGGGTATGCAGTGAGTATCTAATACAAAAATCTGAGCGCACCAATGGTAATTCCGTTGACTATTTCATCTGAAATGCCTTGACTCAGTGGAGTGCATATGGTTTGGGCAGAACAGGTCCCAGTGGGAACAGAACTGCAGTTCCCGAAGTGCTTTGCAGACAGAGATAGGATGACAACTACAGTGCACATGGAAGTCAAATCAATGAAGATGAAGTCTAACTGACGGCATTGCCAAAATAACTAAAGCAACACTTGAATACGTGCCGGCGACTGTCATAATGTCACCAATAACAAACATAACTAATACATAATTATACTCAGCTGTCATAGTTAAATGTATTGTTATTCATGTCAAAATTCTAACTCAACAAAATAATTGTGACATCTCTTTATGACTGATGCAAGTTCTGCTCTTAATGTTCACTCATAGAATAACAACAGCACACTGAAATCTCAAACAGAAAGTATAATATGAAAGAATGGGAAAATGAGATCTCATTGTTGAATTAAATTGATAAAAGTCTTTCACATTCAAGCCCTATTTTTTCATTGAAATCTGACATTTTGTTGTGGTCGTGGCATACCTTATTTATATGGAAATCTGGTTAATTGATTCATGAATTAAAATAGACCTACAGCCAAGTAAACATTGTTTTCTTTGTGCCTATACATATATGTGTGTATGTGCATTTTGTCAATCTTTAAAAGTAGTTCTTTGTTTTGTAGCATTATTATTAGCATTTGGTAATTATTTAGTGTGTGTATACTTCAGGTATGGTAATGGAGAGACTAAGAAAAAGGATAAACTGGAGCTTAGTTAAAACACATGGCTTCATACATTGGTAACCAGAGAGAGAGAGAGAGAGAGACATGAGGGAAGACAAAGGAACAGAAAGATTAACATTGCTAGATAATAGGGATGCGAAGTGACAGTAGTGACAGAGGGAAATGACATAGGGGAAGAAGAGGAATGGAAATAGAGTTTGAGTAATCTTAGTCAACCTGTTCTCACTCCCAACTCGTTAAATACGGACGCTTGGTCAGTGGCTCTTAGCGTTAGATACGACAAAAAAAACACCCTTCAGCGTCTGTATGGAAAGCACCAGACAGATCAGCAGCGCGACCAGGGCGCTGTAAGATGACGTAGTATTAAGAGCGACAACGGTAGCAAGTAGTATGAAAGACCGTAAGGAGGTTGGTTGGGGTGGTGGATGGGTCAAACAACACAGGACTAAAGGAGACTTTTAGCGTAAATAACAAACGCCAAAGGCACATGACCAAGCATCCGTATTTTACGCGATGGGAAACTGAGAATGTGTTGTCTTAGTCAGCTGTTGAAGCAGGTTGCTGGTTGGTGGTTGTTTAACTTCGCCTGATGCTTGCTATCGATTGGCTGAGAAGTTTTCAACTTCATAACCTACTAGAAATAGATTGCTGACCTCACCACACCACTGAGCAGCAAGTAAATGAAAAATAAATAATACATATGGGATATGGGTTTCTAGTGGAAAAGCATCACCATCATCAAGTCTGTGTGGAGAGGCTTGAGGGAAGGAGAGAGAGGAGGGGAACGATAGAAAGACGCAATGATGGAAAGAGGTAAAGGAAAGGAGAGGAGCATTGAGTGGAAAGCAAAGGAACACTGCAGGGGAATTGAGGAGGTAAAGTACTTCAACACTAGTGGATACATCTGCTTAATCAAGAACAAGAGCAATGATTTAAAAAAGTCGAAGTGGTCCAAATGTAAAGCTGTTATCTAAACTCGGATCGATACTTCTAATCAAAAAAGAAAAGAAAAACAAGATTTTCAAACTGCACAATAGAATAAAGATGTTAAGATGGCTACATTTTCATGCACTACCTGATTCTTCAGAAAATAAAAGAAATACATACATGAATAAATAAAACAATCCAAGAATACAAATGTTCACATTTTGAAGTAAAACTGAAATTATAAACATTACATTACTATGGAATTGTGACATTTATTTTTATATAAAATCAAAATATGGAAATATGGACTCATAAGTCATCAGATACTAACTGAATGTATAAATATCAGTCAACATTGTGATAAGTCAAATGATAAGAGATAAGACTAGTTTAAAAAATAAGATACTAATTGCTAAAACTATGTATTTCATAATTTAAATGTATGTCATTTAGGGGTGTAAGAAAAAATTGATATACTTGAGTATTGCAATATTTTATTTTGCAATACTGTATCGATTTTCCAAAACGCAATATCGATTTTTTTTTTTATTTAAAATGTATGTATATAAAAAAATATTCATGGAAGACAGTGGTTCACGTTTATGTTGTGTTTAAACCCCCTACTGCTAGATGCCTATGCTGAGACGCACCACTAGTGTCCTTGCCTAACAGTACCTAGCAGTGCCTGACTTTTGCTAGAAGCTAACAGTGTAGCTATGCCTGAACTTTGCAAAGGGGTAAGCGAACGTCTGGCAAGCGTACCTCCTATGGCGCCATTTTAATGCTAACAAGCACTCACCCCCCGTTAGCATCCCATTGACTGCCATTCATTTTGATCCATTACCTTGTATCTCACGTTATGGCTCCGTAGTAGACGTTTTTTGTAAAAATAGGCTAACGATTGTGTCATAACCACGTGACTTACTATCGCATAGTAGAGGAATTACCGTATAGTACAGGAGAAGCTCGCAGGCAGTTTCGACTTACATTAGCTGTTTAAGTTTAATTATTAATGTTAACTAGCATTTTAGTTAGCAATAATTAGCCTGTGCCCATGTTATCTCCTTACATATACCTACACTCTACGTCTCTGCAATATTGGGAATGATTGAGATTTCTCTTGGCACAGCTACCAGAAGACTTACAACTTTCAGACAGGTTGCTCACGTCACATTTACGTTGTCTCTCTCAATTGGAGGCTGCGCAGTAACACCGGAAAAGTGCTTATAATATCCTTCACTGGTCTCCGTCCAGAGCAACGGGATCTGTTGGTCCATTATATACTGTCTATGAAACTTTGGCCTACTTTAGCATATACAAATTTGCTCACTAAAAACCTGTGAACCACAATCCCAAACTGGCAGTTTGATTTTCTGTGTACTGAATTGTTTACCTAAAGTAAACTATCAGTATCAAAATATATTGCAATATATTGAATCGTGACCCATGTATCATGATACGTATCGTATCGCCAGATTTTTGCCAATACACAGCCCTAATGTCATTTCATTCTGTCATCTGTCTGTCATTGTGACTTACTGAGTATTATTTTTGTCATTCATGACTTGTCCTGTGAATATAAAGTTGTGATTTTCTTTGTTCTGATTAGGCTATTATTGGCTCAAAAGTGTGACATTAATAGGCCAAAAGTAAATACCAAGCTTAAGCTGACTGACGGAGTGGATGATTGAAACCATGGTAACTAAACTGTGGACTTGCCATATATTGACTCAGTAGGCTGTAATACAGTTATCAGCAAAAGTTGCAGCTATTTGAGAGTATATATATATACTGTGTGTATATATATATATATATATATATATATATAAAATGTCTTATAGTAAGTAAAGTTTGAATAGTTAAATTTTTTATAATTATGTTCTATATTCTATGGCATAAGCCATTCACCTTAGGGACAAGTCATGAAGGCTTTTGCAAGAAGAATTGGGTTAACATGAGCACTGATAATAATGAGAAGGGTGCTTCCTGCAAAGCCTCTTAGAAAAGTGGACCCTTGGAGGTGGAGTGCAAAAACAGCAAACAGAACACTCATTGATAGTGATCGATGAAGTCTGCAGTTTTCCTGATAGGAGAACTGCAAATAAGTCTGCTTCTCTAAAATGAACCCTCATGTTGTCCTTGGGTCAAATTTGACCGATTTTCAAAGTTTCTATATCAGAAATATGACTTTCTTTTCAATCAAATTTCCCAAAAATAACATGGATGGTTCCATACTCTAACTCACTACTTTTATGGTCTGAAAATCTGTGAGCATCCATCTATTGGTGGTAAGTTAGGAAGTTGGCTAAAAAGATGTAACACAGAATTGGGTGATCATTTACAGGCTAATTTATGCTTTATAAACAGGCAAACCAAACTGAAGGGAAAAAACAAGTGCATGGTCGACGGGAAGACAATACGAGGGTTAACAAATAAATGAATTAATGCATTAGATACTTGATCTTTAGGTGCTTTAAATCTAAAAACATCATATAAATAACTTTCAAAAGATAAAATAAATGGACTAAGGGGACTTTAAATAAGAGTTGATGCTCACTGAAAAGTACAGTCTTAAACATATGTCTAACTGAATGATGTTTTTTTTTTTTACCTTCATATTCAGTTTGATTTATCTTTCAACTGGTGGACACCTGAAGTTATGCAAATGTATCTTCAATCCAGCAAGGTGACAGTTTCAGTTTTGATCCTAGTCGAGTTGACAGACAACTTCATGTTGTCCATTTTTTTTCTTTTAAGTAGAGAATAATCTACCTCTCAGTGTGATGATCCAAACTCTGTCTCCCTGCGGAGTTGGATTCATAGTGTTTTGTAGTCACTCTACTCGCCCCAAGAGAGCAATTGTCACGTTTTTCTAGAGGAAAACTAACAACAGGAGGGGAGGTTAAATAAAATGAGTATTCAGTAACACAAGGACGTGGAATAACAGTGCTTAACCCTTGTGTTGTCTTCCCGTCGATCAGGAACGTGTTGTGCTTTTTTCAACTTCTTTCAACTTTTTATCTTTATTTTTTTTATTCATGGTCAATAAACCTAATTTAAATGACATCATACCTAATCTTTGAGTTTAAAAAAGCAACATTTATGAATTATTTTGACTAATAGTTAAGATCAGAGGATGTTGAGTGAATCACAGACTGGTTTATGTCAAAGTGTAATCAAAATACTGTTTTAAACCTGTTAAACATTTTTTTTTTCGAATGCTATGAAATGGAAGTATTAATTTTACATGCAAAGAATGTTCTATGGGTTCCATCCAACGTACATACATGCATCCACGTTATTTTATGGCAATTTGGTTGTAAGAAACCCATATTTCTGATATAAAGAATCTTTGAAAACGGGTCAAATTTGACCCGAGGACAACACAATGGTTAAGTAAAACATTGCATTTCCTAACAGTCATCATTTGATGAACACATCCTCATACCTAAACAACAAGTCAATTCAATTTTATTTATAGGATCAAATCATAACAAGAGTTATCTCAAGACACTACAGATAGAGTATTTCTAGACCACACTATAATTTACAAAGACCCAACAATTCCAGTAATTCCCCCAAGAGCAAGCATTTAGTGAAAAACTCCCTTTTAGGCAGAAGCCACGGACAGACCCAGGATCCTGGTGGGCGGTTGTCTGACGGACCGGTTGGGTGTACTATGAAAAGTGGCAATTATAGTCACAATAAAGATAATGGAACTATGACTAGAAATAGTAGTTCTAATAGTTCATGGCATAGCAGGGCAGAGCAGGGTGTAGCAGGACATAGCAGGGCGTAGCAGGGCAGAGCAGGGCATAGCAGGGCATAGCAGGACGTAGCAGGGCACTGCAGGGCGTAGCAGGGCAGAGCAGGGCATAGCAGGACGTAGCAGGGCACTGCAGGGCGGAGCAGGACCACGGTGACAGCTGCAAACATGATTTAGGTGCCACCCTAATCCAAGGAAAACTGTAGGGCGAGAATACATAAGGACTCCGGGGAATAAGCTCCCCAGAGCTAAGTTAGTAACAAGCATTTCTGGGACATGAATGCACACAGATGGAAAGAGAGAGAAGAGAGGAGCTTAGTGTGTCAAAGGAAGTCCCCCGGAGGTCTAAAACTATACAAAAACTATAACAGCATAACTAAGAGCTGTTCCAAGGCAAACCTGAGCCAGCTCTATAAGGATTGGTAGATGAATCTGATGACTATAAAGAGAAACAGAGAAGAGAAGGGGTGCCGGTGTCTGCAGCATACACCCTCCCCCGTAGGTCCAGGCGAACGCTGCAACTCCTCAATCTTTTTTCAAAGAGGAGAATAACAACAGAATATGTTGGTTGTAAATGACTCCCAAAACGACATCTGACTGTTCTATTTACTGCTGCATCTCAGCCATTTTAAACTTGTGACTGCAACACGTGACAGCAGGTGGAAGTTTTAGTTAGTTAGTAAATGCACATATACAAATAGTTTCAAATTTTTATTTCACATCCTTACACTTCATTTACTTTGCTTAGAAATGAAGTGTGTGCAGATGAAGTTGAAAATTGTGCCTCTTAACAAGCTTATAGTCAATCTACTCCCACTGTGCTGGAGTGTTTAAAATTAAATAAGTAAGGATTCAAAAGTGGATCAGCAAATTTTCAACAAAGATGCAGTCAGGTCCTTAATTCTCACAGGTTAGAGTAAACATCTGTTTAAATGTGCTTTATAAATGAAATATACCGCCTTGTTCCTTGGTGATTATTCTTTATCTACTAAAGCAAAAAAGTACCAACAAAAGGGATTTAGAGGAAGACAGGAAACAATAAAATCCACTTAAGAATAGCTCTTGTGCGCAAACACTATAGTCCCCTCAGGCAATCTAAACACATTTATTATTACGCAGCTAGTCATTTACAAAGCCCAGACAAGTTTAGTATCTACTATACCACATGCTCACTTTATAATTTTCCATCTATTATCTCCAACCCATAACAACACGAACCATGAAACAAGAACATGAACCAAGTTGTCTGTTTCCACACAGACTATGTTTGAGAGCTGATCCGACAGTTAGTTAGTTAGAAGTGGTTAAGAGGAGGCTAGTCTCCCACGTCTGCCAGACCTTCCTTCACAGTGCTGGGGAGGAGGGTCCGGCGAGTCCAAATAGCATTACATAATGGGAGAAAAACAAGCTCTTGTTTATTGGCATTTCTTTAAACCAATCACAATCATCTTGTGCAGTGCTAAGTGCTGCACGGAGCAACGACTCCTCTGCAAAATAGCCTCGGGAAGCAACTTGTTTGGGTGAAACATGTTTACTTTCAAAGGTTGTTTTAGTCGTCCAACAGAAAACTCAGATTGGACAGATAGTTTAGCTAGCTGTCTGGATTGACCCTGCAGAGCTCTGGGGAGCAGTTAACCATAGTACTCATAAATCGAACAGATTTTAAAATTACAACACAAAGAAAACGTAAACGGACATCCGGCCGTAATGAAAGACATCTGGCGGAATTTCCGGCGGCACCTTAACAATCCTGGAAGTGAAACGTCATGGATATAGACTAAGATGAGGCAAACAATAGGTAGTGTGTTAGGAGCTTTTTGCCTTTTCATGCAAGGGGTGTTTGTGTACTGAATGCTCTTGGCTGTGATTAAAGGTTATATCCGGCACACCGTATTTATCTGTCAGAGCATTAAACTTGAGTCGGCCTTAATGTGAGTATTTGAGAGTTTACTTGGACTTGCCCGCTGTGAGACTTAATTGACACCTACTCGATTGACACTTGACTCCTTTGAGAGGTTTTGACATGGAAAGCAGAACAAGCACACTATGCACAGCCACACAGCTAACTTTTAAAAAGGACAGCGTTTGAAAAAGAACAACTTTTACACAGCTGAGTCTACATTGACTCAGCTGTGTAAAAGTTGTTCTTTTTCAAACGCTGTCCTTTTAATGAACAACATTCACAGACAATACTTTTATCTTATCTTCAAGGACTCAAGACATGTCTTGAGATTTGACAAGACTTGACAGTTCTGACATCTGGCACAGAATTAGGTTGAAACAAACCAATAAATTAAGGTTTTAATAGTGGAGGATGCACTCATAGTTGGAATGTAAAAGTAATAGCAATGTTAACAGTACTTGTTGCACACAATTTTGAAATGTAAAAAGAAAACGCACAACGTATTTAATTCAGTTTTATTCATAGTGTCAAATCATAACAGAAGTTATCTCAGGACACTTTACAGATTGAGTAGGTCTAGATCACACTTTAATTTACAAAGACCCAACATGCATTGGGTGCGACAGATTTGGGCAGAAACCTTGGACAGAATGTGGCTCTTGGTGGGCGGCCATCTGACGCAACCGGTTGGTGGAAAGGAGGAGAGAGAGAGAGAGAAAGAAAGAGTTTTTTACTATTATTACTATTATTGAAACAAGAACAAGGCAACATCTGCTAATTTTGTCAGTCGCTTAGCAACAGTGCTCTCACTTTGCATGTCAAAAATGTATTCACACAAGTTGCAATGACTGCAATTTATATTGGCTATAAACTCCTACCAAAGAAAGGGCTGCAGCCCTCTGTTTCCACCTGTTAATGTTCCATTTTCCTCTTTGTTCATTCAGCAGTTGATTAGCCTAACAGAGGTGCATTTTCCAAGCTTTTAATGGTTCCCATTGAGAGGCTGGGCAGTGTGCTGCTGGATGATTCATAGTGAATGGGCATCAGGCTTTAATGAGGCACAAAGAGAATGGAAGGGGTTTGTCTGGACTAATTTCATTAGCTCCCTCCTGTCCCCAGTCATTGTAGTCCGAGATAAAAAGGACATCCTTATAAGGGGCATAATAGTCCAGAGGAAAGCATAATGCTCAGATAACTGCTGACATATTGTTTATGGATTGTTGTAACAGGTGTGTGTCCCGTGACGACTGCATATGTGTTTTAAAAAGGTAGTCAGATTTACCATTCCCAGTACCATCTTCCTGCCTGGTGATCTTAGGCCTCATTGACATCATATCATACCCTAGCCAAGTGTAGGTACAATATAGCTACAATATTTCACGCAGCTATACAAATGTCAACAAACTGGCTGAATGGCATAATGTATGGACTGTACTGGCAGGTATATTTAATATACAGTTTTGTCAAATGCTTTGGCACAGTTCTTGAATGATAGTGACTATATTAACTGAAAATTACATTTTAAATGTTTTATATTTTCAGTAATCTGGTTTCATCAGAAAATTATTGGTAACTTGTAAATTTTCAAATGAAGTTAGTATTATGTTTAGTGTTCAATTTAAACCCATTATCATTTCTCAAACACATTCGTTTTGTGTAATATAAGGGCTAATATCAGTAGTGTGTCCATTATTTAGCAACTGGGACAGGAGGTCAGGGTTTAGAACATAGTTTATGTACTGTTAAATATCTGCAGTTTATGTTTTCCTATTAATCAATGATAACCACAATATTTCCCCACCGTCAACCATACGGTCACTTCCATGCATATGGTCACATTCCATTTTGAAAACATCAATGTTGAATGGAATCTGGGGTTTTGCACAATTGTCCAGTATCTCATATACAGTATTTTCTGCAAGAGGGTTTAAGAATCACTTGCTTATCCATGTTTTTCAAATGTTTAAAAACAACAAGATATTTTAAGTTGGTGCAGCAAGCCCTTTTTTTCATTTTTAGTGATAAAGGGCAATTTCCATTTGCTGGCAGCGACACACTCATTGCCACATTTATCATATCAAATCAAATCAAATTTATTTGTCACATACACAATCATACACAGTACAATGTGCAGTGAAATTCACTGTGTGTACCTGTTCCGTCTCAATATAAACACTAACAATAAAATCCATAAAAATAGTAATATACAACACAAGAAAATGAGGTGATGGGTGGGGGGCTAGCCACAGTTCTCACTGAGCAGACGGACAGCCTGAGGGAAGAAGCTCCTCCTCATCCTCTCTGAGTTTGTTCTCAGGCAGCGATAACACCTCCCTGATGGCAGCAGAGAGAACAGTGAGTTGCTGGGGGAACTGGGTTCCCTAAGAATCTTTGTGGCCTTAGCCTTGCAGCGTCTTATGTAAATGTCCTGCATATTGGGGAGAGGAGCTCTCACTTTTTTATATCAGAAATAGGGGTTTATTTAAACAAAATTGCCCAAAAATAACATGGATGCATGAATGTACGCTGTATGGAACCCATAACACATTCTCCGCAGGTAAAATTAATGATTACTTTCATTGCATTTTGGGTGTTGTATTACATTTTTTAGCATTTGGAAAAAAAATGATAAAATGGTTTTAAAAACAATATCCTGACTAAACTTGATCCATCGGTGATCCACTAAAGTCTGCTTTGTTTTAACTCAAAAAGTAGGTATAATGTCATATAAATTAGGTTTAGTGATGATGAATAAAAAAAGCTTTGAAATAAGTGACAAAAACGCTTTAAAAAAAGCGCCAAAAGCACGGAAAAAAGCTCCAAGAAGCGTCGGAAAAAGCGACCGGAAGAAGTTCATGGTCGGCAGAAAGACAAAACAAGGGTTAAAAGTAGCTCACTTCAGCTTCATTTTCATTTATCGGGTGTGACTACAGGGCTACTAATTGGGGTACCATCATGGAACAATATATGAACACTTCCAACTCAAATAACATGAGGTTTCCATGTTGTTCTCTGGCCATGGCATGCAGCTTTATATTTTCTAACTGGAGGAACAAAATGTAATATGCAATGTAGGGCCCAACAGCAGCTGCCAGCTGATTTATTGATGACTCATTAATGCCAGAATTATGCACAGAACACTTAGCTGATAGTTGAGGATCAAACTGAGTTAAATTGAATTATCCTGCTGTTTTATTCCATAGATGTTTGTCAAAATGGTAATTTGAGCATTGGAGGACACGCTGCAAGAATGTCTCTCTATGTATGTCTCTATTTCACTCTCTATCTCTCTCACCCTCTCTCTCCTTCTCTCAAGGTGCCATTAAAGAAATCCCCAATTACTCCTAATAATGATGTAATCAAGCACGGCTGACGTGCCAGAGAGCTTTAATTAAGTTATTAATTAGCTGAATAATGGGTTTTTTATTCACCGGCACAGAAGCCACAGTCTCCCACGGCAAGAAGGTGTGTTTTGTGTGTGTGTAGGTGAGCCTTGACAAGCTGTGTGTGTGTGTGTGTGTGTGTGTGTGTGTGTGTGTGTGTGTGTGTGTGTGTGTGTGTGTGTGTGTGTGTGTGTGTGAGCAAGATGGAGAGCCGGAGTGAAGCAGAGACAGAAATGAGTGAGTGGGTGAGCAGATGAAATAATTGTCAGAGAGAAAGAAGGAAAAAGAAAGAAAGAAAATGACACATTTTTTGGGCAAAAAGGTTTTTTTCTGCAAATAACAACACATGTTTTTAGGTGATCAAAATGAGATTCACATTTTTTCAATGGTTCATGAAGAACAAACAGGTTAAGTCATTTACCAGATCTTGTGTTTTTTTCCCTCCAATTACAGTGCAGTATCATAAGAGCGTTATGATAATGTGTCACCCTATGGCTCCTCTGCCGGAGGCCAATTTAACCTTCTCACATGTGCTGAGTGCAGGCCCTAGATGGCAGGCTGACAAAAACATATCCACGCAAAACATAATTACCTGGATATGAATAATCCGAGGCGACCCGATGACTGCAAAGGTGCATTGCCGGTTGATCCAATTAACTCTAAACTAAGGGCCTTCGTTTTTCTGCAAATAAGTGTGCTTCTCCAGGGAGGCTGCTGATAATGCATCTTATTCACAAACCAGCTTGTTCTTTCTTCTTTTCCGTCTTTGCAGTAATTTATCGTTTTCCTCTCTTCTCACAACCCAACCAAACAAAAATTCATTAATAACCACCCTCCTGTATTGCATCAGACTTACCAAGATCACACATTACAAGGCTTGGTTTTCCCTGCCTGCATTGTTTATGTAGCTGCATTACTGTTTGCGTATGAATATGCAAGTGAAACTCCTCCTTGGTATTTGGTCTTGTCTCACTGTGTGCAGCAAACCGTCGAAGCATCTGTGCCAGGCTGTTGCACAGTTAGGGACATGATTTCTAAAAAAATTGTATTTTGTGGAGGAATGATGCAATTTGCTTGTTGTAGGTGTATTTTAAATTACTTATTTTTTTCTTTCTTATTTATTCTTAGTTATGACTAATGTTACTGATATTTTTCACCAGGCTGCGCTGCGTTCCGGAGGTGCTGCGAACATTATAGTCAGTGTTTTTTATTCCACCAGGTGCACCACGGCACGTCCCAAAAGCGTGCGTGGTATTGAGTCGTGGACAGGACACGATAATGTTGTTTTTTTCGTGTGATGATTACGAATTTATAGCAATGTATTTCAATGGGAAGCATATTTCGTGATCATAGAACGATGACGGTAGCGAGTAGTATTGATAAGGGGAGGGGATCGCGTCCCACGTGTTGCAGTTCCTTTCCCCGTTTTTCTTTTCCTAACCACAACCGTCCCGTTGTTGTGGCGTTTCATTTCTCTGTTGTTGTGTGCCCCTGCGCCCGTGGATCTCGGGACGCGGCCTGTCCCGTTGTTGTGGCCGGCGTGTGGCGTTTCGTTTCCCCGTTGTTGTGTGCCCCTGCGCCTGGGGATGCGCCCTTGGATCGCGTCCCACATGTGGCGGTCCGTTCTGTTGTTGTGGCCGACGTGTGGCGTCTCATTTCCCCGTTGTTGCGTCCCCTAGAGCAGGTTCGAAAAAAAACGTTCAAAATTTGAGACGTGTACACGAAATAAACGTCAAAATCATGACCTGTAAACGTATCAATAAATCAAAATAATGTGACTATTTCATGACCTAGCGTGAGACCGGGTTGGGTTAAACGTATTTGCTCTTACCAGTGTATCACTGTGTGTTCTGTCCATAGCAAATCCCCACCATTCGGTCCCAAAACGTCCTAGTAAGATATTAAATGCCATAAACAAACATATTCTTTGTAAATCTTTACAATCATTCACCAGAAGAAACAAGCAGGCCTGCCTTAATGCACAATCTAAATTTTCTTCAAAACATTCAGCGCTAGCTCGCTCAAAGTTTGTTGGTGTTTCTCATAGCGTAGGGATTCTGAGAACGACCAATGTAGAGTTCACATATTTTAAGTAAAAATGAACAGAAAAGAAAATGTTTCATTATTTTGTAGCTTGTAAAATGCTTACTCACATTTTCCATCACTGCATGTTGACTAAAACTTCACAAATCACATACTGCAGTAATAACTGCAGAATGTGACATCACAAACAAAATCTGCACACAAAAAAGAAGGTGTAATGAAAACGTGTGCCCTCAAAATCCATCCATACATTTTCATCCCCGGTGTTGTGTCTCATATTTTGGCTGTGTAAGAAAGTAAAATAAATCTGTTCACAATATCTTTACACAAATCTGCTCTTTTTATCCACATTTCCAGGTTTAGATTCTGTAAAAAAAAGAAAAGAACGTAGATTGCATTTTAATACCAGGTGTGAAACAAGTCTTATGATTCAACAGCTGTCACAAACAGCTGAATGCACTTGGGATACCTTAATTTGTGCTGAGACTAATATCAACATTTTATATTAAACATATATATATAAACATATAACATATATAAACATATATTTTCATGTTTACCAATTTCCTCTGTGATTGTTAACATTTTGACATCATGCATTTAAATAAGTCCTCTGTATGTTGGGTATTTGAGGGTAAAGGGAGCTTTTACGCTGCAAATGCTTCCAATAGCCTCCTCAAAGCCTGGTTGGTTATCACTGAATGGAAAAGCTAATAGGAGCCAAAGTGGCTGGCTTTAATAGAGATGTAGAGATCCCTGGTCTCTTATTGCCTGATTCCATTCACTGTCTGGCTGTGCTGTTTGACCTTGGTGTGTGATGCAAGCTCACAGCACTGCAGTGGCCTAATACTCTAGTTAGACTATTATAGTGTGCGTGCATGTGTGTGTGTGTGTGTGTGTGTGTGTGTGTGTGTGTGTGTTTGTCTGTAAAATATGTAGAGCTTTATAAATGGAGGGAAACTGGTGTGAATGCTCATCCTCACTTCCTCCCCATTCACTCCTCTACATCTACATTCTCCCTCTTCTTCTCCCCTCTCTTTTGTCCTCCTTCCCTTTTGCCCTCTCGTATATTGTCTTAGCTATCAGCCAATCCACCAATGGCTCTTATTCTTCAATAAGTGGAGGCGATCCCGGCCGGCTGGGGGAAAGAGGATGGAAGCCGAGTGAATACAGAAAGGCCTATTATCTCTTTCTCTCTTTATTCCGTCTCCCTCATGTTTCCATTCCCTCGCTCCCTCTCTTTATCTCTCCCCCACTCTCTGCCTGTGTCTCAAGAGATTGCTCTGAAAGCCGAGTGCATGCCGAGCGGTCCGGCGATGCGTCGCTTTGCCTATAGCAGCCTATGCTAACAGAATTATCAACTTGGCTCCAGACTGTTATTGCCAGTTTGACTCACCTTCACCTTCCTGCTTCGCACACTCTATAGCCTCTGCCAGCCTATTCAGCGCCGGCCTTGGCTGGACAAATACACAGATCCGGCCGTAGAGGAGAAGCCTGAGGCCTGTGGAATAAAGATGTATTAGGTGCTTGAGTCTGCAGCCTTGAGGGGATAATTCAAATTGACTGCAAATAAAAGAATTGAGCACAAGGAGGATAATACAGTAAATGGCTGATCAGATAACGACAGGGAGAGGGGAGACATTGATAACCACATCATTATCATGTGTGTAATATGCGGATGCGGGTAAATTCCTGAAAGTCAATCAGCTGATTGCAAAATCAGCAGTAACTCCAAACGTCTTTTTTAGTTAGTTTTGATTTTCAACATGCCAAACATTTCACATCCAGTTATCAATCCTGATAAAAACAGAAACACATCCTTTGTTAACACATGCAAAGCCAAAAGAAAGTCATCAATCATAGCATGTACATCTACAAAATAAAAATAAAAATGTTTATGTACAACATTTCTAATAAATAATCAAAAGAATTGTGCAAAAAAGAAACTTCTCATTGCAGATGCATATGTTTTATTCTGATTAAGGTCTTGTTTCCTCATGTCCCAGGCTTACTGTAAGTGACTGGCTAATTCAAATGTAATTACGTAATTTAGCTCCATGGCAACATATGGGCACGTATGACGTAAGAGACCCACTTTATGTTTTGTGCTTGAAATTACTTTAGGGATATTTCAACATTTCCATTGATTAAATGATGTAGGTTGGTGGGTGGAAGCTCTTTCTATTTTAAGAGTTTGCAGCTAAAGCTGTTCTATAATGTTTGTAAAAACTGAAGCATGAAATACAAATGTATTATTACAAATGTTACTGTTGCACTTATTGGGTTTGAAAGTTTCAACTGCTAGACGGCAGTAGTGCAGCCAAATGTTGAATATATTTACATCTTAAACTTGTAAATTTGCATGTATTAATTTCTGTCATATTGGACAAACACTGATGCTTTCTAACATCTTTTTCGTTTATCATTGCTATGAGTAGAGCAGACACAAGCTTCTGTAGCAGCACACATTACTGCTTCATGTTTGTGTTAGCTAGTGTTTATGCCCATTTTTCTCTGAAACCTACATTGATCTCTTAACATTATAGATACCATTATGCTGTTTTCACCACTTCTACACTTCATTAGTTGACCAATTATAACGCCTTGTCCATTAGTCAGTGTAAGAACAGCCAGCTGGTCATACAAGCATCCAGCCTGCAAACACTAGCACTCCCACACATTTACTATGTTTGCTGGGGCTTTTCTTTGTCAGGCAGGGAGATAGTTATCTGTTTATATAAACCAGCCTAATTATGTGTCAGCTATAGATTTAAGCTGCCAGCATCATCAAAGGGTTTAAGTCTTAAACCAGCCTCATTACACACACTCCTATCAGTCCTAATTGCCAATTCAGGAGCATATGGATTGTCCTGTGTAGTTCAGTGCTTTGTTAATAGGTGTCTTAAAGGTGCGTTTGATATTGCAAGATTACCACAATAACGTAAGTACATCAGGCCTTTAAATCAGCCTTATTTTCAGTACATTATGTTTTATTTAACAGAATAAAATGATCCCACCATAGAGAAACTTCTCCATTTATCCAACTTCCCAGGCAAATGTCATGAACATATCCAAACATATATGTACAGTATCTAATACTTGAAGGCCCTACCACCAGTCTCAAGGAATTTAAACAGTATTTCCACCAGGAAGGCTGTTCTGTCACTTGTGCAAACCAAGACGCATAATCACACAGATAGAGAACTTGATGTACTTATTTTATGTGAACATTACAGGTCTGTCAGACATTACTGTTTGCTCCATTATGAATTGAAGAGATCGATGTGTCTCAGGTGTGTGTGCTTCAAAGTCATGAATAAGCAGTTCTCAAGCCAGTCTGATCACGTTAGCTCTTAATTGTTTTGAAACACCCCTCTGGTTTAAAAATTGTTCAAGAAGCCTGAATTGCATTCCTGCACTGGATTAGTGTGGCACAATATTGCCAGATATCAATAAAAAAAAATTTTAAGATTATTTTGTGGGCATTTTTAGACCTTTATTTGACAGGACAGCTAAAGACATGAAAGGGAGAGAGAGGGGGAATGACAGCAAAGCAGCAAAGGGCCTCAGGTCGGAGTCAGATCCTGGCCTGTCGAGGAGTAAACCTCTATATATGGGCGCCCGCTTTACCAACTGAGCTATCCGGGCGCCCCCAAGCATATTATTTTAATAGTAATAAATTATACAACACATAATAAGCAGCTTAGAATGTGTTTCTCTAGCATATATGTGTATGTCAGTATGTCTGGATCTGTAGGGCTAAAAGTCCAGCTGCTATTCCTTTTCTTGCCTATAGGTGGTGCATGTTGCCACATTCAGAACTGCAGCTCTGTAACTGCTGGCGCTGCTCCTCTACTATTGGATGATATTGGTAGCGGTTGGTCTGGCTCGCTGTGTTGTTGACAATAGATTAGTCAGAGCTGCCCACTGTGTGTGTGTGTGTGTGTGTGTGTGTGTGTGTGTGTGTGTGTGTGTGTGTGTGTGTGTGTGTGTGTGTGTGTGTGCGATTCAGTGTGTATGGGAGTACACTGATCCGCCGGGCTCTGATAGTCTGTTCTGTTGCAGTCTGGTTTAGTTCCACACGCGAGTGTCCCATGCCGCAGGGCAACGGCTGTTGTTGCATTGCCCAGAGGGTATGTGTGTTTTCGATGTGTTTGCTATCTGAATGTGTGTGCGCGTGTTTGGCTGGGCAAGGTTCAGGCGTGATCCGTCGGCCTGCTGGCTTGACGTGTTGTCTCTTGTACACACTGAGCCGATGGGAGTTGGATGTTGGAGTTGGATGCTGTTCTTTTTCAGCAGCTAGCTTCCCTCTGTCCTTAGTGTCTCACAAATACACACATACGGTATATACACACACATATGACTAAAACACGTGCATCCACATAGATTCCTGCATTGACAAACTGCTTTTGATCATGCACACACGGACACACATACACAAACACACACACACACACACAAACACACTCCTTATCTAATAGCTCCAATCGTAGCAGCTTGTTCAGCACAAGCCTCAGAGGAAAAGAAAAAGACTGTGGGAAATAGACAAAGACAGAAAGAGAGAGATGCATTTCCGATATGAAACTCCACCCTGTCAGCATATTACCAGCTGCAGTGGAGCCTCATAGCATTCAGAGCACATTTTTCTCTACTTTTACCACCTTGTGCTGTGGCAAAGAGCTAAAATGGAAAAAATCAGTGGCCTGGGAAAATGATCAGCATTCAGTTTGGAAATGAAAGGTTAGGAAAACCAAGGTTGGATAACAAATATCGACACTCCAGGACACGCAGTGTGCACACTCCTATTTAAATAGTATTACGCTTAATTTATAGTCGAGGTGCTGTCGTTTCCAGCACCAAGGCTCTGCAAGTTGTCACGGCGCGTGGTCGTGCACCTCTGAATTTTTCTTACTATGCGCCCACTACGCGCGCTGCACTTTCAATTCAACACGGTCGGCTGGGAAGAACAGGTTCGTCTGTACAAACATCTGTATGATTCTTCATGTACAGACCACAGGAAGTCAAATAGCCTTAAATATGTCTTCAGAGAGAGATACCACACTGGGAAAAGAAGAAACATTTTGCTGGAGAGTGTGAACAAACATGAGAGATCTTTTTGTCAAAGCTAAAAAACGGCTTCATGGAAAGAGTGTTCTTAACAGTGTTAGAGGCAGACAGTCATTTCAATTTGGAGATAAACAACAGTCATGTTAATGATTAGAGTAGATAAATGTAATGTTTTGCAGCACGGCAGTGTCTAACATGGATGTGTTTACTACTGTTGCCAGGCAGCTTGCTTCCCTTTACTTCCGCTCTTTTCTTCTCCACTACTTCTCGCTTATTTACAGATTATTTTGTCTGTACGCCCTTTGGAAGAATACTGCAACAAACAATGCGTTGACCATAAACGTCTCTGTGCATGCTCGTAGCGCGCGCACCATCTAAATATCGCCCAGTCCGATTGTACTGCATGCTTAGTAACCTAGAGTTGTTCACATGTGAAACTATACTTTCCCTTTTCCCTGTTTTACGCTTTTTAATCTTGTAGTTTTCCTCTAAATTGCCCATTTTTGGTTAACCATTTATTTCCCCTTATCAACAACAAAATCCTTCTTGAGAATTAATCTCAAGAATGGAAGAATGGAATTAATGTGAATGCATTTGTCTAATATGTGTGTGATGATTATATTGAAGCAAAGGTTAATCGAATATTTTTAATGAGAGCTTGTCTGCTTGTAATATGTGACAGTATACCTCTCATACAGTAATACCAGTATCTAATCACTTTGAACATGACTGCGCATTCACAAATAAAGAAGCTGCAATACTCAAAGACACACACACACACACACACACACACACACACACTAGTGTGTGCTTTGTGTATGTGCTTTTGAATTATTAAGTTTCCCGCAAAGAGCAAAGAAGGGATTTCACTTCTCTCCCTGTGTGCTTCAAGATGGAGAATCTGTGAGACAGCAGCAGAGATAGAAGGCAAGACTGACACGAAGAGATGGATGAAATAAAAGCATGATTTTTTAATGTTTTACAATCTGTTTGACTGCTGGAATGTGTGACTGAATTGCATTGTGTATTTTACTCTGTCAGTTTTATGTTTTTGGTTTGCTGTCTTTAAAGTAGAGACAATCTTTCTTTTTGAGCTGATTAGGTAAAGGATAAATAAAAATGAGAAGACAGACTATTCCCTACGGCGACGTAGAGAGAGGCGTGATATAGAGCAATCGGAGAAGAAGATAATGAACAGAAAAACGAAAGGACACAAAAAAAAGAATCAAGACATGAATTTTCATGAGGGAAGATTGCTCTTCAAGATATCGCTGGATGGTATGAGATAGGGAACAAAGATTTTGCTGCTGTGCAATTACACAGTATAGCTGTTTTCTCACATAAACTCCAGACAATGTTGACAACAAAGTTTCCTTTTTTATACATGTAGCACACAACAGGAGATTGTCCGTGTCAGATGCCTTCTTACTTTCTGAATATACTGTTTGGTTAAGATGAGGGGTGGCATCTGGGTAGAACGTGCAGGAGGCAGGGCATGATGTAGATTACATTCTGTTCATAAATTGGTCATAAAAAAATAAAAAGTCTTTTGCCATTCCTTGAATTTGTCTGACGATTTCCGTATCGGCCCTTTACCAACAAAAGTTCCTGGATGTTGTGGTCTCTATAAATAGACATTATTGTTGCAGTCTGCATTTAAATCACCCTTCTTCTTCACCCTACAAAGTTTGTTTTCTTCCAGTTTCAGGTGAGCCGCGATAAAAACGCCATCAACACGCCCACTTGCTCGCCGTGAATTCTCTACACAATAGCTGCTCTATTCACACATGGGCTCAATTGGAGAGAGGGTTTGTATGGAGTTGGCAGGGTCAAGACCATTGAATGTCCAACCCAACTGATTCAGACATTTGCGTTCTCACATACAGCTCTGCCGCGTAATGTCTAGATAATTTCAGGTTTGCAGTGCATGTGTGGAAGGGGCTTATGATTGTGACACTGGGATCTGAATCTAAAAATGCTTTATCAGTTGTGACAAGCTACAAAGTGGTGGGAAATCTCCACTTCTCCCATTTTATCCCTCTCATTCTGTATACTTTAGTTTTCTCTCTTATTTGTCACCCACAAACACCCACACACACACACACACACACACACACACACACACACACACACACACACACAGATTTCTCTCCCTGTTCATGTCACCTAATTTATGATAAAGGACAGATTGCCATTTGTCTGAAAGCTTTTTATGACTGTGCAGACCTTGTTATGGTACCACACCATCTATTATCTGCTAGAGGTGTGTGTGTGTGTGTGTGTGTCCGTGTGTGTGTGGGTGTGTGCGAGAGAGACAAACATGGATTCATGCAGCAACACTATAATAGGGCCTCTATTCTGCAGGCGTTATTTATGCATTGGCCACTCACTGAGAAACCCTACTCTGTATGCCTGATTCATTATCCTGAGAGAGCGAGAGAGAGAGAGAGAGAGAGAGAGAGAGAGAGAGACAGAGAGAGAGACAGAAGAGGTGAGAAGGGATAAAGAGAAGTCCATAGCCAGCCTTCTCCTTCTCCTGCTCTTCCTCTCCCCCTCATCCTCCCCATCACATGGATCTCCCCAGAGCTGGCGCTGTGAGTGCGTAGTGCCAGTGCAGCAGGCTTTTATTGTGATTGAGTCTGCCGCTTACAAGGAATGATGCAGGGAAAGGCGGTCTCTGTCTTGCAAACAGACAGATAGCTCAATCCTCAGCTGTTTTACCTTTATCCAGGCAAGACACTACACGTACACAGCTGGAAGTACATGATTTAAAATAGTCTGATAAAGAGGATGTTGTGTCATTATTGCATCCAGGGCTTTAAATGAACTTTTTTTAATCACCAGCCAACATGGCTAGTACATTTTAAAATGTACCAGCCAGTCAAATTTCCCACTAGCCACATTTTTTACTAATTTCAACAAATTTTAAAACCTTTAATACTTAATTTAATCGATACCGTTGCCTGTGTTCAACACTAATATAAATGTAATTGTTGTTGCCCTTCTTGCCAAAAGGGCATACAAATTATAGTCACAAATACCACACACACACACACACACACACACACACACACACACACACACACACACACACACACACACACACACACACACACACACGCGCACACACACACATACATTCTGGTCACCACACTCTGTTCCCAGCTCAGGGCCAACCGCCCAGGGTTAGGAGTGGTGTTAAACACCAAGACGTCCTTGCGATGTGTGCAATCATTTCTCTCCATCACAGACTCCCCTACAACTCCTTATTCTCCCTCCTTCTTCTCTTTGCATTAATCACTGCTTCTCTGTCTACCCATTCCATTAATTCAGTTGATTTCTTTTGCTTCCGCCTCTCTCACTCCTGCCTGCCCCTCTTTTCTCTGTGCCTCTCTGCCCTTTCTGCACTCATTTGGCCATAGGCAGATAGAGGCAGAGAGAAAAGAGGAAAACTGATTGAACATTTACAACTATCCTGGAAATCTCATTGCTGTGGGCTCGTCACTGCGACAGCTTTTATTGCCTTTCAGCAGGAACCTTCACATAGGAGGGCCAACCTCATCTCTTTGGACACAAGCACTTAGACACACATGCCTACACAACCATGCCAATACCCTTCGGTGCACACGTACAATACATACTTGCATAGTCATGCATATATTATGAAAGGGTGCACACCGGCAAGAGTCCACTCAGAAACACACACACATGCACACATACTGCATGTACACACAAGATCCCAGAAATATGTCATAAATTTGTCAGTATGAAAGAGAGATGGGAAGAGAGAAAAAGTGACTGACGGCAAGGTATGACCATAAAGTAAAGTGTGCGTTTGTGTGTATGTATATGTGTGTGTGTGTGTGTGTGTGTGTGTGTGTGTGTGTGTGTGTGTGTGTGTGTGTGTGTGTGTGTGTGTGTGTGTGTGTGTGTGTGTGCTCGCCCTCCTGAAGGAAAAGGAGAGGGTAGGAAATAGAGGGGAAGTGAGATGATATGAAAGAGAAGGAAAGGAAAAGGGAAGGGAGTGGAAGCAAAATGAAAACATGACAACCGAATCCATCATGACTAAAACTCTCCTCTGTATCCTCTTTGTGTGCATGCACATGCTCATGTGATTGTACATACTTGTGTGTGTTTACTCCTACCTGAGTGGTAGGGCTGTGCTTTATGGTCCTATAGCCATCAGATAGCAGTGAAGGAGGAATTGGGATTGTGCATCTGTCTGGAAATGAGCTCCTGTAGCTGTTAGAGTGAGATTAAGATGGACTTAAAGTGCTTTACATACACCAGCCTTCCGCTCCCACTAACATTATCAAGGACATTTTTTAATCTTAGAATGGAATACAGCAGCACTGTTTCTGCTCTGATATCAGCATACTGCATCGAGCCCCATGGAACAGCATCAGTGAAGGAAAAATAAAGTGTACTGCTTATTGTAGCAATAATAGCAATACTAGTATAGTAGGAGTCTAGGTGTTCCAGAAGTACAAAGTCTGGGTTCTGACTGATTTCAGTGCAGCATGAAAAACGCACCCTCCATATTTATTTCAATCAGATCACTGTGAAGTCACAGTGCCCTTGATGTTGTGACGAGAAAAGTTTGATAGGATGGAGGTTGTGATGATACATCGATGTGTATCCATACCATTTTCATGCAGGAGAAATGCTGGCATTTTATGTAAAAAAAAATTTGCAGAATCATCCATTATTAACATTATTGCCTGGTGATAGCATTGCTGCGACCCAATTTACTGGATTTAATTCAGACCCAACATGCGTCTTTAGGAATCAGATGGACCCTTGAAGACCCTATGTCAGAACATCTTCTACATAGCCTTTTACTTACTCTACATACCAACGACAATGCAGTGTGAAACGCAAGGGGAGTAACTTGCTCTCCTGTGTAGCCCAAATTTGTGATTGTTACACTAAGCGCTACTGCAACACCAGGCATTTTTAAGAAGACGCGTCAAACTAAAAGTACGGCAAATCAAACAAATAAATGAGTTCACATTTGCAGAATGAGAGAATCATCTTGCATCCTTGACCCATCAAAAGCATAGATAGTTTAGTTTTCCATTTACTTAGCCAATTATTTTGTCAACTTGTCAATAAAGGACCACAATTCTCCTCAGTGGCTTTGTGTAAAGACCCTGATGATCCATCCGCACCACCTTTGTTTCCCCGATGTGGATTAGCTTTCCTCAGCCTGGTCCCAGGGAAGAATGATTGTTATGTAAATTGCTGCAGAGCCCCACAGCCTGCATAAGGGAAGTCTAGTTTGATCTCATACACCAGGCTCTACAGTAAAAATTATCTGAGCATCAAGCAGCTTGGGGAAGGTGTTTTATGCAGGATCTATACCCAGGAAGTACCATAGCTCAGTGATTTTCTGAGTGCAGTGACTCAGTCAGGGCATGCATTAAACAATTTGTTTACCGATTCTATTACTGCCAACGGCATAATGCTAGCGCAGCACTTCAGTTATACCAGGTGAAGTTTAGTAAATTCATGGTACTATTTCTTACCTCAGCCATGAACAGCCTCCACCTCAAGAAACTAAAAGGCACAAATGCACACACTTAATGTGAACACTGGGGGTTGTGAATGTCTGTGCTCTGTCATAATGTTCAGCAGTAAGACCAATAGTACTGTACATATTTTGTACTTCGGTGGAGGCACTTGAGCACCCTGGCCTATTTGTTTGACTAGCAGAAGGTAATATTAGATCTGCACAGAAGCCAAAATCATTCCGTGATTACGTTTGACCCTGTGGAGCTCCAGGTACTTCTCAGCTCGATGCAGATTGCATTACTTAAAACATCTGGCCTCTCTTCATTGTACAGTACTTGACACGAAAACCATTCCCCTTTGGCAGGCGCTTTTGTTCAGACCCTGACTTGCTGTGCAGAATAGTCAAGTGACTGCTGCTTAGCATGCAGTCACACAATTGAAGGTAAAAAGGGGGAATCTGCATTATTACAAAAAAGGTTTGTGGTCCTAATGAAAGAGTAGTTTATTTTTTTTCTATCACATAGATACACAACATCACATACATGACATAAATGGTATAAAACAAACAAAAACAAAGTTTTACCTTAGTTCATACAGTGTCATCTCAGTGTCAACTCGTAACTTTTTCTTTACTAAACCTTTAGCTTAGGAAAGAATTTAGGTAAGAATAAAAGCATAATTAATGCTTATCTGAAATCACACACTTTAGGCTTGGTTGTATGATATTCTAAACTAAATTAATTAATTCATACTGAATATAACTATACTATGTTATTTGTCTCACTAAACTACTAACATAAACACCCTTAATTCTGTAGTAGAAACACTGAAAAAAAGAAAAGAGTGAAGCCTCTTTCCTTGCCCCCTTTCCTTGGGCTATATAAATAAAAGTTGACTGGACTTGACAGAAGAAGGAGACATGAAAAGGAACGACCTCAAGCACATACTCGTAGAAAAGTAAAATAAAGAAAAGGACAATGGGAGGGGAGAGATAGTATGCTTTATTTTGAAGCCTGCCTATGGGCTTTTGTAACACTATGGAATCTAACAGCGGGAGGGAATATATCAGAAAGAGAGATGGACAGAAAGAGGGAGAGAAGGAAGGAAGGAAGGAAGGAAGGATGAGGCACAACAGGATGGAAGAGGAAGATTACAGCAGATAGAAAAATTGTACATTGTGATAGACAAGGAGAGTTAAGGTAAGGGCCAAAAGGGTACAAAACATGAGAAGGGGGAGGAAGAAAAAAGTGTTGGAGAGGTTGTGAAGATAGGGGAAAGGAGTAAAGGAGAAGTAAATAGAATGGGGATTGTAGCTGGCGGTTGAAATACCAATATACCAATACTAGGCTGTTCCCTTACCTTTTTGATCTGGAGTCTCTTTTGGCAGAATTACATTGTTTGTCAGTGCCATCCCAAATGATTCTATATGACAGCTGAAAACGTTTATACTGTATGAGCTTTTTTATGTACTGCCATCTCTTTGGTTAAGATTTGGTCAGATTTAGGTTATTAAAAGTACTAGTATTGGTGAGCGTTAGGTAGCAGAATCTCGGAGAAGTACTCTTTTAATTTCAAAAACAATATTCTGATTGTTTGACTGTTTCTCCAACCAGGGTAAAGAGCTGTCAGTGGGACATCAGATCTATTTGAATTGCTGAGCAACTGAGAGATGCGTGCAATGATTCAGAGCTCTGGTCTGACTGGCACATTTCTCATGATTGGAGATTTCAAATGACTGTGACAAATAGTATAACTTATGGAATTTATTTAACGGCCTTTGGTATTCAGAATATGGGAATTAAATCATGGATAATAGAAAGAAATACTTTTTTTTGTTGGATACAAACTTAAGTTGAAAACAAAACCTAAGTTCTAGGAGACACATAGCTTATCCAGCAGTTTGTCCTGCTGAGTATCTGGATCAGCTAGTTTCACCAAACTGCTCCAATCAGATGCAGTGCAATATCCCCATAAACCTGACAATCACTAGTGTGTGTGTGTGTGTGTGTGTGTGTGTGGGGGGGGGTGCATGCATACACTTCCATCTGCGCTGTGGAACAAAGGCAAACACACACTGAGGCATATGTGGGAACACACACAGGTACCTTTTTGACAGATTGAGGTTTTGTTCTGTCATTCTTCTCCAGAGAGTCATTTTCCCTCAATCCAGTCATTGTGGAGGGAAGGGTTTCTCCCTGCCATACTCTCAGAGGTAAAGGTAATTAGACTTGGCATGAGATCTGGACTCCTTGGTTTACCTCTTCTCCTCCTCTCTCCCAGTCCTTCCTTCACGTCCCCAAACTATCTTTTCAAGTCCAAAAATACATCCCTTAACATCAGCTTACCTCAGGTAACATTTGTTATTTCCTGTACTTTACCTTCTCGCTTTCTCTCTGACCCAATTTTTCCATTACATCAGTCCATCAGAAATGAATACCGTGATTCAGCCTGTAGCCAAAGCATAACACATTTCCTTTTTAGGAGTCCAGAGTTTGGTAGATGTTTCCTGGAAAAGGCCACTTTCATAGCTAAATGTAATATCAAAGCATCTCCTACATTTTGATAAAATCTCAAACGTATTTATAATATGTGTCCAGAGAAGAAGTTATTGTCTATGAAAAGCAAAAATACACAGAGAGTAGAGTGTTGTAAAGTGCATTCCCTGGAACACTGGGATAGAAAAGCTTTTAGACTCCCAGTAATAGCTCAGTTACTAAAAACCCAGCAGTTAAATTGTTAAGGGTTATCTACAGTATTTTTTATATTGCAGTATTTGATCAGACCATACTTCAATACACTTAATACACATACGTTATACATGAGCATGACTTGTTTTATATAACGGACTATACATGACAGTATATTATTTATCATTACACACCCAGAAACCAAGCAGTGGCCATGCTGTAATAATACTGCATGTACCCAGGTTTCCTTTGTGACACTTAGTTTCTGGTAATATGATTCACTCACCGCAATAAACTCAAGTAAAAACTTGTTAACTAGATTTCGATACAGGACCCTTTCAACAAGACAGACCCTCACAAGTAGTTAGTATGTAATGCATAATCTGCCTTTTTTGACGTCCTTTAGTGGTGCAAATTCCTCAGAAAATATACAATTGATCAAATTACCAAAAAACATTTAATAAGCAGGGAACCTGGGACTGTTGGGCTCCTGTGGGACTGGGCTCCTGAAGCAGGTGCCTGGTTTGTGTTGAGGTTGTCCTTTTTTAATCCTTCATTGTCACATCAATGCCTAGATTGTAAACGAAAAACCTTTTAAAAAGCTTTGTCAAACTGTAAACTGCTTGTTTCAGCAACTTTTCACCAATCAAATCCATATATATGGTCCAATAAAATGACAGCACAATACACACATCACTTACTGTAATACATAAATAATCCTGGAGGCATAATGCAATTTCATAATATAAAATATCTAAAAAATAAATGTATTTAAATACCTCATCTATATTCTTAAAAGTTTGTGCCAGTGTCTCTATATCTGAGACAGTACTGAATCTGATGTTGGATAGGAGCTAGATAATATCATTCATAGATGCATCAAGTCAGCGGATAAATTTATACACAAGATTTCTTACTACAGCTTGGAGTGTATTAACTCGTGCAGACACAAACATCTCACTAGCACCACACCATCTAGGCCTTTTAAATAGTAATCTCAAAGCATCATTATATGCTACCTGTAATCTTTTCACGCTTCCCTTCTCGTAATTAACCCACAAGTGTGCGGTATATAGATATATATTCTTTAAATATATACACAAACATATAAACTGTATTTGCAGACTTCAAACCTTAATAACATAATTAGCTTTTGATCATACGAGGTATTGTTTAACTCATACGGAGGTCATGGTTTATCCACCTTTGTGTTTACTGCCACATCAGTATAGAGCCAAAAGACTCTCTCCCCAAAGGTATCTGCTGAGCCTGAATCACAAATCCCGGAGAAACGCCCACCCCATCCCACGCTTTTTAGTTGTGTTCTCCTCTGTAGCCTGCTGTAAAGGATTCAGTGTCAATTAAGGATCAAAGTTGTAAGTGTTTCACAGCAAAGCAGTGGCTGAACCACTGTCCAACAATCGTTCCACTGGAGCATAAAATGGATGCCAGACACACTGTTCAGATAACAGACCATCAGCTGGATATCCTGACGATCAAGAGTCCTGATCCCCAGCCAACTCAACTCCAGTGTTCACTTTAGACTCTGCAATCACTATAGGCCACTCACAGAGGAGACTTCTGGGTGATAATGAGGCTCGCCTTGGCCAACTGCCGTGTTCACTTGAGACAGATCATTAATAAGTCCGGGTAGCGGTGTAGGAGGAGTGCAAAGTGACAGACGGGCCTGCTGCTAGGCCCCATCCACAGCCAGATACCGTATATAAATTGGTACTGTTGTGGTCTTTGTGCAGTGGTGGAATGTAACTAAGTACATTGACTCAAGTACTGCACTTAAGTACAAATTTGAGGTACTTGTACTTTACTTGAGTCTTTTCTTTTCATGCCACTTTCTACCTCTACTACATTTAAGAGAGAAATATTTTACTTTTTACTTCACTACATTAATCTGACAGCTTTAGTTACTTTACAAATTAAGATTTTTGCACACAAAACACATGTAGTTTATAAAATATGATTTTTATTTTAAATACTACCCAACAACATAATGGCCTAGTCCAGCTGAAATGATTAGTTGATTAAACACAAAACACGATTTCCACCCTTTTTTTTGACCTTTTTTGACGCTTATAACATTCTTTTTGGCGTTGTTTTTTAAAACGTTGGACCCTTTTATGCTTTTAACAGTCTTGACACTTTTAAAGCTTTTTTATTATGCTGTCAGCGCTTTTTACCTTTCCAGTTTTGAAAATGTGAGGATTACTACTTACTTTTAATACTTTAAACTACATTTTCCTGATGATACTTACATAATTTAATTTAAGTAACATTTTCAATGCAGGACTTTTACTTGTAACAGAGTATTTTTTACAGTGTTGGTTTTAGTACTTACTTAATCAAAGGATCTGAATACCACCACTGGTCTTGTGTGTTATCCAAGCATTTTCTTTTCCCAGTCCCTTCTCCAGCCTCCAGTTTTAAGCATTCCCAGAACAAGCCCCTTGAGCTAGTGAGGACCAGCCAAAGTGTTCTCATTTTGCGAAACACTATCCTTGCCCTGAAGGTGTAAACATCAAACTGGGACTCACAGGGATAAAAGTCTGAGAACACACTTCCACTAACAATAGGTGTACTGTGTCTGTCAGAGCTCTAACAGTTTTGCAATCAGTTGACACCATTTGGAAATGCAGAGGTTAACACGGGATACCTTTCTCTGCACCTTTTGCTTGGCGTTCACATTTGTGTTCACCTGTGTCCATTGTAGTACCAATGGCTAGAATTCAGATTCTTGCATTTTGTAAGTAAGTATGGCACTTGCTCATGTGACAGTTTGACAGATTTATTATTATTTGAGTTGTCAGTATTTTCCGCACAAAAGCTATGTAGGAAAGCTTTTTTGCACACCTCTTTTGTCGGGCAGGTGTGTAGGATATGATCAAAAGTAGCAGATCAAAAACATTTGAGTAAATCCCGCACACTGACCATTGCGCAAGCAATAATTTATTTAGAATAAAAATACGTTTCTGTCTCAGACCTTCATCAGGTAAATTCCTATATATAAAATATTTAAAGCTATAGTGCATAGTTTCTGTCGCAGTAAGTAATGACAACAAAACTGTTGCCGCATCCACATGACATCAACAACAAGCAACAAGCGTTACATGATCGCGCACGTACCCCCACCCATCCTTCACAGTTGCTAGCAGCCAAGGAGGACACGGAGGAATAAAAAAACATGATGGATTCTTCAGAAGAGGTAATTATCTTCACTCGAGTTTCTGCGCTGGAAAGTCACCGGTAAACACATTCTTCTGAACACAGTCATACTAAGAAATACAGAAAGAGTTGTGTGGAGCTGATAGTCTT
This sequence comes from Perca flavescens, assembly GCF_004354835.1. Lineage (NCBI taxonomy): Eukaryota > Metazoa > Chordata > Actinopteri > Perciformes > Percidae > Perca > Perca flavescens. The sequence continues at coordinate 8,537,662 of NC_041339.1, read as the reverse complement.
GACTAGCTTTGTAGCAACTCATTTGGCAATGGGTTGAATATAACAGACGTTCATTAATATCAAAAAGTTATGCACTAAAGCTTTAAAAATTAAAAACAAATTAAAAACAAATTTGAAATGACCAATGATAGGCTATGGAATTCAATCAGACGTCTGTCCTATTAGGTTACATTGTGTCAGCCATATGATCCATACATCTAAACAGAAGAGGAAGACTTATCCTTAGTAGCATGGATGTTTGAGTTAGAATTGTATTTACTTCCACACAAGATCTGCTTTTTGAATGGGAAACAGTTTGAATTTTTCAAAAATGTGATTGGTCCATATATAAGTTTGTGTAGAAATAATCACAAAAAACTCACATGTTCTCTTACTCACCATACCACCTGAACCCATGTAAAGCATGTGTATCATCCACAGTCAGTCAGTCAGTCAGTCTAAACCAGCAGAGATAACAGCTCTCCAAATACCCATATCCACTCCACAAGTATAGGATGACAATTACTGTTAAAGTTTTTAGAGCTGACATCTTTTTGAGAGAGAACAGACTGATGTACTGTATTTATGTGAGTCCTCTGAAGAAGGGCAGTAAAGGCAGTCCAAAATGCAACAGAGCAGTAAAACGTAACAAGGTTAGGAGAGTGAATTTCCTAAAAATGTTAGTTATCGGGCATCTGGTTTGCTCACCTGGTAGGCGCACGCCCATATACAGAGGTTTACTCCTTGACACTGCGGCCGCGGAATCCAACCTGTGGCCCTTTGCTGCATGTCATTCCCCCTCTCTATCCCCTTTCATGTCTTCAGCTGTCCTATAAAAATAAAAGCCTAAAATGCCCCAAAAATAATCTTAAAAAAAAAAAGAAGAAGAAAAAAAAAAAGAAATGTTAGCTATCATTACCCTGACATTGTGAGATCAAATCAGCAATGCAAATTTGTCTGGAACCCCAGGGGAGGGGGACGAGATGCATCTGCCAGAGCAAATAAAACATGAGCTCGCAGATTTGTCTGGTTCCCAAGGTTATCATGACCGCTCAACATAATCTTGCCGTACATATATAGCATTTGGAGCCAGTGATCCAGTCAGTATCACTAATGGGAAAATGAAGTGGAATGTAAACATTTAATGTGCAACTGATGTCTGGCTCATCAAACTATGTTGGATTTGTTTGTTTATTATACTGTATCTCAATGAATGAAAAAGCTTCAAATGAAGTACCTCGATCCAGAGATCTAGAACAGTGGTCAAACAGACAGGAAGAAGCTTGACTTTGAATTTGAACCCTGGCGAGGATGCGACAGAACGTTATCCACTTAACTAGACAAGAACAACTCCCCTTTATTTCCTAATATCCTCAAACCTTCCAGAAGTAATGAGGTATTTAGAAGAGAGCTAAATGAAATGAATGTGGCGGTGGGCATGATGTTATTCTATGCATGAGTTCCGTTTGCTGCCTTCCCGTATGTGAGATGTGTTTGGGTGTGAAAGTGAGGCGTCTGATTTGACTCCTGATAAATCTTTCTGTGCTGCGGCATCAGAATGTATTACTGAGCCAACAGTCAGGGCCAAATCCATTTTTATCTGAGTGCAATTGCTGTCACTCCAACTTCTCACAAAAGTGCCTCCGCCGAGGGACCAGATGTAAGGGTTTTCGTCTTTTTGTATGCGCGCAAGGATCTGTGTGTTTGTGTGTGAATGTGTATGTGTCAATGTATGTGTTTATGAGGCAAAAGGTGAATTGATTTCCACAAGATGGCTTCAGGGAGGAATAGGTCTCACAACTGCCCAGAGCTGTCTGTAGAGAAATAACCCTGTCATATAGCAGCACGCACACACACTGATCCTGTTTTGACAGTGGTTTTTGGCACAGCTTAACCTTAATCTCATGTCTGTACAGAGAGCGACAGCGAATCGTGTTTTTGACAAGGTAGTTGTTCTTGCCAGAACACTTCACACGCCTCTCCCTTCAGGCAGGATGAGCGGTCACCTCTGATGGTATCATCACACAGGCCTCTGGCATTAAACAGCCCTTTCACCATTACCCCGTGTAATACCACTTACTGACGGCAGATGAAGGACATTCATCAATCCAAATGTCTTCATACTCCAAACTTGGAGTCACAGTTGACAGGAGCAAGATGGATCTTAAATACTTTATGGCAATTGGATTAGGACTCTTTTCTGTACAGGAAGGCCACGGTGCAGCTGGATACTTTACAAAATAAACCAATTTCAAAATAAAACACCCAGGTTCATGGACTTGACTTGGCAGTAGCCTTGATTTCTCGCATAAAAAAGTCTCAGAAGTGAATTTAGTAATGAAATAGCAGACGAACAATGTCTAAAATTTCTGTGCAGTGTGTGTGACGTGTTGTGCACGGAGCGGCACGGAGGGGAGGGGCTGCGTGTGTGTGTGTGTGTGTGTGTGTGTGTGTGTGTGTGTGTGTGTGTGTGTGTGTGTGTGTGTGTGTGTGTGTGTGTGCGCGCTTCAACCAACCATCTCATGAGCAGACCATATAAGGGAGAAATCCTCTTGTTTCATCCAGGGCTTTTTCACAGGGTTGCATTAGGGCCCACAGAACAGCAGCCGAGCCATTTTCAACCCTATTAGGAGACCTTAAGGAATAGTGTGAAATACCCTATATAATCATTCTATCACCCCTTTAATAGCTTGACAACTAAATTAAAGAGGAATCTACAGTCATGTGCAGGATAATGTTAATATTTATGTTGTTCATGTGCAGGTTACATATTTAAAATATTACCACTAAAAATAAAATATTTATGACCCAGCCTAGAGGAAACCCTGGCGCATGTAAAAACGAGACTCCCCTTCTCCTAGCTCTCAAGAACCACAAGCAACAAAAGATTTACAGCCATTTTAAAGGATTATCTAAAAGAAAATAACTTTAGGGTGGGCCAACAGCAAAACAATATTCAAAAGGTCAGCAACCTATGCCTACTCAAAATAAGAGAAAACAAAAGACAGGAGAGAGTTAAACAGAAATGCTACTAACCCCTACTGAACCTGGGCTGTTATGTCAATTATTAGAGAACAGAGACTTTCCTTCTGGCAGTCTGGCTGGAAGTCTACAGAGGAGATCCAACAGAAACTTTGAGAAGCCGGCCTTTTAAACCATAGACTTGGAGGCTGGAGCTAACCTACACACTTACACAGCCAATAATTAAATTAGCAATGCTCACCTGCAGCCCATGACACCAACGTATTGTCATCAACAGGTCCACGTTTTTTTTTTCTTCTGGGGTGCGTTAAAGACCCTGTTGTATGCCAAGCTTTCTGCATTTTTTATTACCACAAGTTTCCATACATTTCTCTGCTGATTGGGTATCACCTGTGACACAGCCAATAAACGAGAGACACACACACCAAAGTCTCAAAGTCATTGCACACCGTTTCACACCGTTCCGAGGAAACATGTCGTTCAACATGGCACACCGTTTTGAGATTGAACGTGCCCCAGGTTCTTATGCACAATTCATATGATATTTTACGAAGTCGACAGAAAACTAAATAAAACTATAAAAAGTTGCAAAGTCAGTGGCAAAACAAGCACTTTTGTGAAAGTAAATACAACCTGGGCAAATGCCCTATTAACTTACATTGTAGCTTTTGTTGCCGCTGCCGACTGCAGCGATCTTGCTTAATACTGAACCAATGTCAAAGATTGTTGTTCCCATCAGTCTCTTAGACACAAAAACATAGGAAAATAGGGTCCAGGTTGAAAAAAACGGCCTATTACGTAGTATTTCCAGGACAGGAAGACCAGTCGCTCAGGTGAAAGTCCTGTGATTTGGGACCCATCCATCCTGAGTAGCTATCCGTGCTCTTATACTTAGCGTATTCTCAGTATGTGGTCATCATCAGAGATCAAAGTAGGCGCTCTACAGATATGAGCGTCATCAACAAATATCTTTTCTTATAATATGTCCGGTGTAATCAATAATATTGGTATTGTTTGGTAAACTTTTATTTTTACATTAACTGGTAGGAAAATGTCCTCACCACGGAATCCCTAGTGTGGTCTCAGCCAGGCTGTCTTAAAGAAATGATGTCATATTTATTAAATATTTTGGTGACATCAATTTAAGCATGAAATGCTCATTCTGTAGTGTTTTTTTACATGAATCACAATTTGTCATTTTAAATTTTATATTTTTTATGTCCTTCCCTTTGACAATCTTCCTGTTTTATTTCTGTAACCACCCAGTGTTTCAGAAGAAAGGATATTAGAACGTGTGTGTGTGTGTGTGTGTGTGTGTGTGTGTGTGTGTGTGTGTGCGTGTGTGTGCGTGTGTGTGCATACATATTGGGAAGGTTGTGACCTTGGTTTGTACGATAATTTGAATGTTTTTGTGGCAATGTTCACTGAGTCGAAAATTAATATTAGGTTCTCATTAGGCCAGGAATGGTGGTAATACAAAGAGATCCCACAGTTCATTCAAGCCCACTAAACACACACATTCCACAGCAGTACAATTTCAACGTGATGAAATTGCTGCTAGATCCGCAGCGCTCCTAGGAGCACACATACAGTAAATAGTGTACAAAACATAGAGCCACATACATTTTTTTAACTGTAAATTAGGATTTACCGTGCACTGACAGATACCGTTTCCCTTTGTAACCACTTCCACTTACTGTGTCGAACCACCCAGCAGAGTAACTGTGAGGGGAGTCAGTGCATACACATGTAGAGCTTTTAGCCTCAGACAGCCATCTGAGTGGCTCCTCAGTCCTGACATGGGTGGGCTGTTTGTCTAAAAGCTCCTATGCCCTCCCTACATGCCACCAAAGCACTGAAGTAACTGAAAAAGCAATAACTTCCTCCAGCCTTGCCAAAATGCTCTTTAATTCTGGCTCCACTGCAGAGAGTAAAACCATAGAAAAAAAAAAACATCTCTGCTTTTTCGTCTTCAAAGCTTCTTTTTTTTTCATCAAAACAGAGCTGTAAACTAGAACACCAACCCCTGTGAAGGAAGACTAAGGTTTAACTGGTATGTGTATATGAAAGCCATTGGCCATTAGACCAATGCCATATCAAATCTCTCCAAAACGTTGTTCATTAGTGGGTAGAAAAGCTTCTAAAACAGCATGGAGACTGGGACTTTGAAGTGTCCATTAAAAACATGAATAATAAAAACAATGATTACTAGCATACATACTTATGCCTCCTTGTGTGCAAGATGATCACAGTGTTTCATTTGAATCAGCACCATTTCACCGCTTCCTGTAGAGAATGTAATGTTAATTATACAATAAGTATGTCCTCAAAGATTGCATCATACATTAGATTTAAATTATAATTACCAGCCTAGACCAAATGATAGAGAAAATACCATTATGAGTCCCATGTATCAGTACCACAGTATCACCACACTGAAAATGTGTCTTTTGGAATATTGGCTTTTTTTTTTGGAGTCTTTTATACAGCGCTGGCCAAAACAAATCTCACAATTAAAGGTTGGGGAAAAAACATTGAGTGGTGTTACAATTTCCTGTGTACAACCGCTCACCTTGTAAAAACATCATAATTTATATATATATATATATATAAAACAATACGATTTCCGTTCACTATTTGTCTCCAATCACTGCAACTTTGCTTTTTTTTTATCGCTGTTAAAGGTGCCCTGTTGAGTTTTTATAACCATAACCAATTATGTTTACATCCACAACACTGAACAGAAATAGCCCAACATAGACAGTAGGCCCATCAATTTAGATTCTTTTTTTTATGCTCTATTTAAATAAATCAAAAACAAACTGGAAGGACCATGTCAAGTAGGCCGAACCCGACTCGAACCAGAACATCATTTGTAACACATTGGGCTCGGGTCAGGTAGTCGCATTCTAGTGTGCGCACATGTGCATCCTTATACACAAGATGAAAAAAACAGGCATCCTCCATAGCAACACTGTTTCATAGCGCTGAAAGAGGTCAACAACTCCAAAGGATACTTTTAAGCTACTGCCAATTAAACTTCCTGCACTACCATTCCTGCACATTTCACATTAAAAGCCTATGGACAGATAATACCATTGGGAGCCACTGGAAGGCTTTGAATGTAAAACAGCCATGTGGGAAGCTTTTAAATTTCCTTAACGGTAACTTATTAGTGAGAAAAAATAAATAAAAAATGGGCAATGTGGAAGCACCCAGAAATATAAAGTGACAAATAAAGAGTTTTACTGATGGTAACTTAACTCTGAGCAAAAACAAGTCAAGCTAACTGGAAATGTTTGGTACATAAGAACAGTATTTCTGATGACCTGAGAACAACATCGCTGAGTGATGAGGATGGCATTTCTGTTCTTACACTGCAGAATTAGCGCAGCTTTAGTAGCAAATGTAAACAGAGGCAGATTCAAAATAATTACGGCCTCTTACTAAAGGTAGACCGAAACACGTCTCCTCTTAAATGTAAACCTGTTTCAAATGAAGGCCAGCTTCTCTCAGCAAATTTATGAATTTACAGTAAGTAAATGTAAGGCAGCAAGGTGAGAGGAGCAGTTACAGCAAGAGAGAGAAACAGGTACAGGGACAGATGGGTACTGTAAAAAAAAAAAAAAAAAAAAAAAGAGAGAGAGAGAGAGAGAGAGAGAGAGAGAGGCTTTTAAAAGTGAGAGTAAACGAGCTCTGCAGAGAGAAGGAGAGAGCGATGGGAGAGCGGGAGCAGCGTGAATGAGTGGGATTAGCCTGAAAGTGAAGGATTAGCAGTGCTGAAAGGAGTCCCTTTAAAGAGAGCAGAGAAGCCAGCATCAACAAGACAGCAAGTATATAGCTGGAGGGGTTAATCTAACACAACTGGATCCTGCTAAGAGACAGTCGAGAGCCGCCACCAGGAGGGAGCGACAACCAGCTGGGAAATTTAGATGCACTGGTGGTTGGAAAAATTTACTCCATTCGGCCTCAAAGAGTGGCTTACTGTTGTCTGGAAACAGGAAGGTCCAGGATGAGTGTGTGTTGCCGGGCATGTGTTGCTGAAGCAGCTGTTGTTGTTTTTTACAGGTTGAGTCAGATGAACTAAGCACTGCCAGTGCATGAAAAACATAAGAAACGGTAAAGAGCTAAGATAATTATTTAAGTTATTTTATATTTTAAATAACCAGTTTAGCTTCAATACAAATAAGTGGCAAGAGGTATACAGTCAAAGTGAACATTAATGTAGATTCATGTTTCCACAGAAAGGATACCAAAGCATGAATTATTACTGGAAATACATTACCAGAACAATGTATCTTTGAAACAGATACATGTGCCAGTGCTGAACAAGGAGAGAAATGACAGCACACAATGCAAATATCGTAGCTGTGGGGTGAAAACCTTGTATGTCCAAAACCGTTGTTTTGCAGGAAATGAAAAAGAAAGCTAATTTGAAAACATTTTATTGAGCTATTTACCTCAGACGAAGTCAGAAAAAATCTCCTCCTCGTTGTTTAAATTTTTACAAACCTACAGATGGACATAAAGCGTGGTGTTTTTGCAGCGAAGATATATAGTTTGATCTGGTTATCTTCTGACTATACAAAGAAAACAAATCTTCCCTGCTTAACCCTTGTGTTGTCCTCTCTGGTCAAAATCAACACTTTTTTGACACTTTGGGCAATTAGGTTGAAAGAAACCCAAATTTATGTTATAGAATCCTTGAAAGTGGGTCAAATGTGACCCGAAGACAACAGGAAACATTTTCTTTTAAATTTACAGGCAAAGGTTGGTTTAGCATCCAGCCAATATAGAGATTTCTTTGGGTAACAGAATATTTAATTCAGCTCTTGTTGGTAGCAATGTAGGCAAAAATCTTTCAAGCCAGTGCTGCAGAACTAATTGGCAGCATAGATGCAGGATGGATGACTTCTACCATGTCTACAACTACGGATACTATCACACTACAAAGTTAGGCTGTTAGGTTTGGGATGTTTAACTGCTGGTGCAAACAAGAAGGTGGAGACAGTGTTTATGGTTTATATTTACATTGCAGATCATTTTCCATTTTAAAATGCAGAGGGATGAAGTAGTGCATGGTGTCTCGGTGGTATAAATAGTCTTATTTTGGGCTCCCTGTGGTGTCTTCAGAGGAATATGATGAATAATTCTGAAGTTCATGTTGCAGTCATTGCACGAACAAACAGGCACATACAGTATATGCATGCCCACCCTTCCCACACACACACACAAAGACACTTCCAAGAATATGCACATACATAAATACAGAGTTACACACATGTTGACACGTTCTGAATACATCTTTTCGAATTAGGCATTAAATGCTGAGTATTAGAGCTTGAATTGCACGCTGTAATGGCCACCCACTGAAGTCTGGGGCTGTGAAATTTAACAAGTTGCTCCTCTGAATGAAAACTCTCGGAAGTTATTTGACATAACTTTTCTTCAAAGACATATTTGATGGCGTTTAAGTTTGCAGATAAAAGAGGAAGAGAGTGTGAGAGTGAAAGAGAGGGAGAGAGAGAGAGAGAGCAGGGGAGAAGAGAGGAACAAGTGCGCCAGGAAAACACACGGTTACATGGTTGCGAAGGAAATGCTTTATGCTGCATGTCAAAATGTCCGCAGCCTGATGTGGATATCAAACATTAAATGCACATGACCAAACCTTATTTTGATAAATGCTTTTCTTTCCCACGAGCATATAAAAAAGTCATGGAAATGTGACTTTTTCATGCTGTTTTCATGCATTACTGCTGCAGCGTTGCTTTGTTGCTGTTGTTGAGTTGTTGTTAGTCTAGTGTGCCTGACTCATTGATCCTTGATCTGACTGAGGTTTGAGAAGGTTATTGAGAAATATAGAACAAACTTCAAGTCACAGGTTAATAAGACCGTCTGTCCCCCTTGTTAAAAATTAACAAATTGTCTGCTGGTTGTAATACAGAAAATAAATGCAGAATCATAAATCTGTTATTGGTATAGTACACTAAAATTAATGTGTTTTTAGGATAAATTGTTTTTTAATTCAGGTAAATTCAACTCCATTTCCCTTTTCAAAGAGTATCAGCTTATAGCACTGCCAGCAAAATGGACTAATAAGGTTCCTGAGGGTCAACCTTAACTCTCTGAGGTCTGAGGGTATTTTCATCTTCTGAAATGTACCTTTTTAAGGGATTTGCATTTAACTGATCCCCAAAATGTTCAGAACAAACTCAGCTGTCCATATAGTGACGCCCACATTTTTTTCTAGAGCAATGTGTTAAGAGATAATTTGGCACTAAAGCTGAAACATTGATGTTCGCTTTTTGAAATTCCTCAAATCTCGTTTGAAAACAAACCTTAACCTATGATGTATGAATTGTTTCGGTGCTTGAAATGAGTTCACCAAAGTCTTAGGTTATATATGATTAAAATAGTAAATAAATGTTGTAATATCTCTTTTTGAGTAGGAGTTTTGTCAAACATCATTTGGATGCGTCGGTGCGTCTTAAGTCCTCAGTGGGGTAAGGGTCAACTTTAGGACAGAAAACCAAAAAAAACATATTGAAAATAATTAGTAAGTGATTAATTTTGGTTTTGTGTGAGTTTCAAGATATATTCTGCTTCCTCAATACAATGGATTGGAGGTCTGGAATTTTGTTTGTGATGCTCACAAATGTTGGATTTTTATAGTTTTTGACTTTTTAAATGTAAATTTTCACCTCTCAGGTTCTGTCTCTCAGAACCTGGACGAATAAAACCAAAAATGAAGGTGTTACAGTAACTACATCTAAAACTTACATGTTCAAGAATAATCATTACTAAACAAGACATAACTTATAGTTTTATTGTCAACATCACAGTTGAGTGTGATCCAAAGTCCATCCCTTTCAACAGAAAACAGGTGCATAGACAGACACTGTATACAAGCCTTCTGTCCCCAACTTACTATTATTCAAGCAAGTTAATTAATAGAAATTTGTGTTTGCTAATGGTGTGGAGCCCGTCGGACTGACATAAATGGAACTTGTCTTTCATGCCAACCTTTTTGGGCTGAACAGTTGGTCTGCACACCATCTTAGATTTTATTTCAAGTGTTTCTTCACTGTAGTCCTATATCTCAGTGTAGCACTCATGCTGCATAACGTGTGCACTGATGTTCAATATTTCAACTAACACACACACACACACACACACACACCCCTCTTCGGGGCTCAGGTGATGTGAGTGCAGGTGTCGTCAGAAAGCTTTCAGCCCAGTGAGTGCACTGGAGAATTGCCAGATATAGATACTGTTCACACACATTGGTTTGTATTATCTGTGTTCCAATTTCAGCTCAGTCCCAAGAAAAATGAATATTACCTGAAAGAAATATGTGAAAGAGGGATCATTTAAAAAAAAAATATGACCAACAGTATGCGAGCTAGAAGGGATTCAGACTTTAATCTGTTTTTAATGTGTCATTTCTATGTATTTTTCGATTTAGTTATAAGGGCTTAGGAGAGGAAATCAACATCTGCCTCATTTTGTTTCCTTCCTCACTGGGCAGCCTGCAGTTTTTGCAGTCTCACTCGTTCTCTGTTTGTGTGCTTTTTTTCCCTCACTCCAACTCTTTAAATTAAAGAGGCTTTTAGCTCTCCAAAGAGAGAGCTGTCGGCCCAGCTGTCCACTTTAGTATTAAACAAATTGTCAACACACACACACACTCACATACAAAGGCGTGCATGCACGCTCCACAGACATCTCTCTCTTTCTCTCCCTTCCTCTCTATCTGGCCCTCGTTTATTTGAGAAGGTCAAGTATGTGTTGCGGCAACCTCACATATGCCGGGGGATCTGTAAATTACAGCCATCCAGGAGGGAGCTGAGCCGCCCAATCAGACAATTAACTCAGCTCCATAAAGGCCAGTGCAATTTCATCTTGCACACATATTCATACGCACACACATACACTCACTTACATGCAAGCTTGTGGCTTGTAAGGACCTTACATTGATTAGATTAATTCCCAAGTCAACAAACTCAATCATAATCCTAAACTTCCACTCATATGTTTCTGCACAAAGGGAGACTCACATGCTAGAAAAAGAATTTGATTTTGAGGTCTTCAGATGCTGAAGGTGTATGTCGATTATTAAAGTCAATGACTAAATTGCTGCATCTGGATCCCCTGAAGGATGCAGCTCATAAAACTGGCTAATAGTGCATTCAGGTGCTCCTCAACTTGTAAAGTCAAATATTTAAAAGTTTATGACCAGGAAATTGTCCTTTAACAGCTGACTATTTGTACATTCCTGTGATAAAACAGAGAAAGTGTGATGAGAGAGCAGATGTGATGTTTCCCTTACACACATGATTTGACACAACTAAAAACTGTGCCATGTTAATGGTGAATATATCCGTACACTACTACTATCTTTGCCAACTATAACAGTGAGTTTTTGCTTTATTTACATTTTTCATCATTAGTTTGCACCCCGCAGCACCTTTCAATAATAATAAAGTATGCTATACTTTATTAATCCTGCAAGAGGAAATTGAATTTTTCACTCACAGAGACCCAAATTCACTGTGACTTAAGACACTGCAGTGCAAGGTGGTAAAACAGCCGACATATAGCAGTGATTTTCTTAAACGCTAACCAGGAGTGCAAAATGAGGATAATAAATGAGGACTGTAGAGACAGCAACTAACTGTCAGTGTATCAGTGACACACAGATGTTGGATATTTTCTATTTATGCACTTTCATTTTGGCGTTTTACTGTCGTAAGTAGGCTAAGGTTTTCATTTCTGTTGGCACTGTTTATAGCCTATTTTCAGTTAACACTTGCCAGGAAATTGTGTTAATAATCTGTGTCAGCCACAATTGATGTTTTTCAATAAGCAAATAACATTCTGAAACTTCATGAAATCTGTGGACATTAATGTTTAATGGTAAGATTGCATATACGACTATTTATCAACCTTTTGGGAGTAGTTGATGAATACTAAACTACACTATTTGTTAATGCCAGCAGTCATATGTCCATGTTTTCATAGGTTTAGTTCGATTGAATTGTTTACCAGTGATCAATGTCTGCACTCCATTTGGCCATGCCAATATGCCACTGGCCAGGGCAGGGGAATTAAATAAATAAAAAGTTCAGGCAGCACTTAAGTATGCAGGTATGATGTTGAATCTCTATTCACTGTTAATCAAAGAGAAGCAGGTAGTGGGGATGCTTTGGTAAACTTTAATTAGATTTTTTCACAGCCTTTCAATGTTGGCAGAGACAGAACAGCACTTTCTGCATTTGAATTCAGCGATGACAAGCCATATAAAATATGTGGATATTTGTCTTTATAATGACGTTGGGACACCTGAGCAGACCCTCTTTCCCAGCGCTGTGAAGGAAGGTCTGAAATATGTGAGACTAGAGCGCACCCAACCTCACCACAATCACTATAACGTGGTCACTTGATTTCCTGATTTTACAAGGACTTTGGAAATCCAGCCTCTGAACTTTAGCAACTCTGAACACAACAGTTTTTTTAAGGAGGAGGTGGTGAAAAGTTTGGGTCAGCATCGGTGACGTTTTAGGTGAAATCGGAGCACATCTTTCTTGTACTGAACACTTTTGTTTTGTCAATAAAGATGATGATTTTGAATATTATTATGATTATTGTTATATCTCACTTGGTATGTCTCTTATTTCGAGCTCTAATTGGCACAAAAAATGTGATAAAAAACATATATGAAATAATGAAAAAAATTCAAATTTGAGATCCTATAAAGCGTGGGATCACAAATGAGCTGCTTTAGTCTTTTCTGAAATATAGGGAGGATTGTGTCCTTTCAATCGTCAGCAGAGAGAGATCAGATGCGGAAAGCAGGTCATGTTGGAATGGAGCAAAGGGAAATCAGACGACAGGGATAAAGACAGAAGAGACAATTTCATCTGAGTGAAATGGCAGGAAATTGGACACATTTATTTTTGGAGCATCTGATTAGACTGATCATATTTCGTAAGAAAGCAACTGTTCACTTGCATGGACTGACAACGTGGCAAATGAGACACAGATGCACTGACAGTTGTGTGCATGAAAAGAAATTAAAGTGAGTAAACGACTGAGAGCGAGACACGACAAGAGAAATAACTGCAAAATACTTTTTACAGCCAGAAAAGGATTTACCCAATTTTGTTGCAGTGAAAATGTGTTCCACTAATGTTTTCTTGAATTTAGTTAAAACAGCGTCACTGGTTCTGCAATACCTATGTTCTCCCAATTTTGCATGTATTACCATTCATTAACCTTGTGCTACTTCAAGCAGAGATTAATATTTGGTCTAAACATTATTACTGTATGTAGTCCACTAATAAGCGAACTAGGTTAAATAGGTAACGATCAGATAGATGAGATAATAAATCCATCATAGCTGTCAGTCTGTACCAGAATCAGAATCAGAAATACTTTAATAATCCCAGGGGGAAATTATTTTCGTTACCACTCCAGGTATACAAACAACAAATAAAAACAACATATATTATCAATACTTTAAACATATACAGTACAGGCCAAAAGTTTGGACACACCTTCTCATTCAAATGCGCTTCCTTATTTTAGATTATTCAAAGTAGCCAACCTTTGCTTTTTTATTAATCAGGGAAAAAATTCCACTAATTAACCCTGACAAAGCACACCTGTGAAGGTAAAACCATTTCAGGTGACTACCTCATGAAGCTCATTGAGAGAACACCAAGTGTTTGCGGAGTTATTAAAAAAAGCAAAGGGTGGCTACTATGAAGAATCTAAAATATAAGACATGTTTTCAGTTATTTCACACTTTTTTGTTAAGTACCTAATTCTATATGTGTTCATTCATAGTTTTGTTGCCTTCAGTGAGAATCTACAATGTAAATAGTCATGAAAATAAAGAAACAATTTGAATGAGAAGGTGTCTCCAAACCTTTGGCCTGTACTGTATAATAAAAACAAATATACAGTAATAATATATAGAATATGAAACGTACAGCGTTAATGTGCAAATATTGCAATAAAAAAGAGAAATGATTCTATATGTGTATCATTGAGGCCTAACAAACATAATGAATGAATTTTCTCCACTCGTAAAACATTTACAAAGCATTTACAACTTTTAAACTTGCAGTCATCTTCATTCCAACTTTTTGCTGGCACTAAAATTTCTGGGGACTAAAGTGTCGATCAGTGGAATAGTATGAAAACATCAGCAGGAATCCATGTGCTCAAATGTGTGCATGTGGGTCACAAGATGCAACAGAAACAGGGACCTGCTCATCATAACTGCTCCATAGACAACTACAAGTGGTCAAAAACTCTTAAACATATCTTTAATAACGGAAATGAGTTCTTTTGTTATTTGTCTGTTTATGCATTACTAGATATAGCTCAACGTAATGCACTGTAATCTGTTTAAGACCTCGGAAACCTGCAAATGGAGGAGGTCGTGCTTGTGGTTCGCTCCCAAAACACAGTACTTTAAGGGCTTTTTCACACCTATAGTTTGTTTGCTTTGGTCCTGAATCAGTTGATGAGTTTGTAATCTTGGAGCGATTTCCCCTTTGGTTCGGTTTTGTTTCACGCCTAGAAAAATCCGAGGGTACCAAAATGTGTCATTACCAATCACGCAAGAACATTCTCCCCGCTTGGTCGGATGTGTTTGGGGTGGGACCAAGAAATTAAATACAGGAAGAAGGTCCTGTGTGTACTAGTGTATATTGCTTGCATCTCCATGGTCAAACCAGCTCATTTCATTTGAATAATCACACATTGTTTCGCGAGTGTACGTTGCAACTTCTGCTCATGTTCACCGAGACTTTGGTCTACTCTGCCGGCGTCTGTCTCCAAATTTTGCGGCGGTTGGTTTGACCACGGAGATGCGAGTGCTGGCGAGCTTGACTGCAGTCTATTTCTGTAAGAGAAGCACAAGCAAGCTGCATTACCTGACTACGGGAGACATTAGCTCAGACTTGCGGAGTATATAGTTGGTGCGGTTCGAAGTCGGATCACGTTCTCACCACAAACAAACCGCTCTAAAGTTTGATTGAAAGCGTACTGAGACCACCTCTTCAAGCAGGTCTCATTATGCTTGTTTGGTCCGCTTTTTGGTGCGCACCTGAGTGCGATTGCCGCGTTCTGACCTGCCCAAACGAAGGGGGCAAAGAAACTCTAGCGCAATTCAACCAAACTAAACAAGGCAGGTGTGAAAGCGCCCTAAGTGGGGGAGCGGAGTAAGTGTCCTGGAAGAAGTTAATAGAAAAACGCAAGACCTTCTCCAAAAAAACGGATGTTCGTGTCCCTGAAGTACTACTAAAGGGTTCAGTGTTTTAACGCAAACCCCAAACTTTTTCCTAATCAGTCGTTTTGATGCCTAAACTTAACTGTCACCTCGCCGCATGACACTCACCTTTTTGTGACTAAACTTTACTGCCACAGCCACTCTCTCAACCGCCACCTCGTGACTACCAGTAACCGGCTCACAGTCAACTTCTGTCAGGCTAAACTTAACTATAAAGACCTCTAAATGTAACTGTCATGTGACCGGGGGTTACCGTAATTTCGTAAGACATCATACAAATTTCTGTTCATTTGTTTTTATACGATATTGTACAAACCCTTTCAAAATAATAAGTTGGTTTATGCCTTCATAAGTGAGTCAACAGAAGAGACATAACAGGCTAAATGGGAGAGAAATATGGGGAATGACATGCAACAAAGGCCTGGCCTGGACTTGAATCAAAGACTGTGGTTTAAGATCGACGCCTTAAACCCCTTAACCGCCAGGGTATACCATGTTCAGCAACAACAGCAGCAAGCATCAAAGCTCAGGTTGTGTCATCTATAAGATTCGTTACAGCAGGTTGATTGTTATTGCATGGAAAATTTGTATTTCAGACTGAAAGTTCACACGGAAGTAATGCGATGAAATTGTGACCTGCAATTAATCATAATCACAGCACGAACTGGGAAATTATGTCAGTGGGGATGGACAAAACTCCCCCATTTGTTTAAGGAATGTAAGAAAAGTCAACGTGCTGAAAGGCAGCAGACCTCTGTGCATGTGTGCATGTCTGCGTGCGTGCGCGTGCATGTGTGTCAAAGGTGTGTGAGTAGCCTATGCTTGAGCCGAGGTGCTGACATGCAAGCAGAGCTGCTCGCTGCTGTTAATAGACAGCCAATATCATGAGTGAACGGTAAAAGTAGGAGCTGCTTCGTGAGCAGATGGAAAATCAATAGCCTATTAGAGTGTACAGGGCAGGAGGGACAAGAAGGGCGAAAGGGGGGGCGATGATGAAGGTGAGGGGGCGAGTGAGAGTTAGGAGGAGGTGAGAAGAAGGAGAGCAGGAAGTGGCGGAAAAGAACATTTATGCTAGCCTTTTTCAAATCATAATGTTTCTAATGATTTTTGTTCTTTGTTGAGAAACATTAACTCCATACGTAACTGATTAGAGAAACAGCTTCACTGCAACGAGCTGATACCATTTTTTCCTTCCTGATACCGATTACCATACTGAGTACCGATATGATACCAGTGCATTAAGATAAACAAAAAAATAATAATAAAAAAAAAAAAAAAAAATATATATATATATATATATATACAGTATATATATTATATTATTAATATATAATAATAATTATTATTATAATTTTAATTTTTTGATGACTGCTATCATTGTTGTATGGCCTGGTTCGGGTTAAACCCTTTGTAAAACATGAGCAAATACATAGAGATAATTAATGCCATATAACTTTATTTTATTATCTAGTTTGACAGCCAGTCATAACTGAAAAATAACATGAATAAACTACTTTAAAGTTACTTTAAAGTAAGTTTAAAGTAATGCTACTTAGTAAGGCTAAATGATCTGGTCGGACTTGCCTACTTGCCGATACCGATACCAGCATTTTAAGCAGTATCGGCTTTTCCGATACTGGTATTAGTATCTGTACTATGCTAGATATTATATATATTGCTGAAGGCTGAAGAAAAGTGTGGAATCTTGTCAGGAAAAGGCAGGTGACTATCAACATACCGTAATGCTCTCATCATTTGTGTAACTGTTAAAGTTAGGGATAAAGATGCTGGGTCCTTCTTTGTATGCGTCATAACAAAAACTGGAAAACATGTTGGAAATAATGCAAAATGTACCATCAGCAAAGGTAGTTTGTTATTTCTGCTGCTGAAAAAAATATCTTGCTCAAAATTACTGGATTTTGATTTACAGGAAAAATATATTTACTGTAGAATTTGACTTATTATTATAGATTATTATAGAATTATAAATATATGCTTTGCTTTAAGAATGTGTGCATTATACAGTAATAATGCTGTGAAAACTACAGAAATGTGTTCCAGTGTAAATTGTAAATTGAGCATGACACACACACACACACAAACACACACACACACACACACACACACACACACACACATAGATAGACAAACAGACAAGGCCCATAATACTGATAGTTATTTTTATGATTTTTTTCTATTATGGGATCTTGACGATAAGATTCATCTAACATTCTTGCCAATAAAGCACATTGAGTTGAACCAAATGAACCAAAATGGAGCTGAATGCAGACTGTGTGTGAGACGGAGAGGAAACGAGAGCGAAAGCTTGAGGGTAGCAGCGATAATGAGAGGAGAGTCCGGCTTCTCTGTGTCCACGGTAGCCTCTAGCTGGCTATTAGTAGCTGCAGCACAACCACAAGGCCATGTGACAGTCAATTAAACCTCTTTATCTGGGATGCCTGCATCTCTTTCTCTTCTTCCTCCTCCTCCCTGCACTGTTCCTGCCTGCCCTTTTCTTCTGGTGTCTTTATTCTTCCTGCTTTCAAGTTCCCTCTCCCTTTGCTGCCTACTCCTTGAACTCCAAACAAGCTATTTTCACAAAAAAAATACCTCCCAAAGGCAGTAGCTTGCCAGGCTTTTACACAAATAGCCTGAACAAGATGTCTAAAGGTGTGTGTGTGTGTGTGTGTGTGTGTGTGTGTGTGTGTGTGTGTGTGTGTGTGTGTGTGTGTGTGTGTGTGTGTGTCATACGCCTTTGGTCTAACAACAGCAGTGGCTGTTTTTGAAGTCAAACTGAGGCTAAGTGTGCCTTTGGTGACTGATGGACTTGCTCACTGTACAGTATGATAGAAGACAGATACAGATTAAATAGACTTCCATAGTGCAGTCATGGGCATGGACACGGCATACAAACCTTATTAATTATTTTTTGAAATGTGACCTAACACAGCCTCAGGAAAGGCTCTTTGGCTAACATTAGCAACTGAACCTTCACCAAACACACTAGCCTATATAGCATTGGTCTATTATTCTTTTCAGTGGCATATTTGTGGGTGTAATGTGAAAGGGTTGCTACGCTCTCAGCAACCAAGCTAAAAGTTTGTGCTATCTTGCCCAGCACAAAACAGCTGAATGCTGAAGTAAACGACAAGTTGAGGAAAGTCTCTTAGCTAAAGAGCAAGATATTTTTGTTAGGAGTTGGTGGAGACCAAATTAGAGCTAAAAGAAGAGTGAATGCCTAGAATCACAACTCCAGTGTAAAACTAAAACTGGTTTAAAAAAGAAGAAGCTGGCAGCGTTTTGGTTCCAAAAAGCAGCCGAGAGCATCTTATGTTGCTATACCACGGTTAACTGCTACATTATCCAAGAGTGCTATGTGGAGCGGTGCGAGATTAAAGAAAAAAATATTCTTTATTGATTTACCTTGGTGACCTCTTTAAGATTTGCCACAACCCACAGTGGATGATGGCCCATACCTTGAAAACTGTTGCTTACATCTTTACATACATGGAACTGACGTTTATACTGCATTTCATTACAGAAGTGTACTTTTTTTTTCTACTGTACGCACACATTTCATTACTTTATACCATATTGACATTGTTTAAACTTACCTCAAAATGTAACAAATACGATAACTTTTTTTGTATGTAAAAAATTATTTTCAATACCATATTGGGTGTTGTTTTTTTTTAAAAGTGTATTAAGAACTGGGTTAAACAAAAGAGTGGTGGTTGGTTTTTGTATGACAATCATAAACCAGACAGCAACTATAATCATAGCGACTGTGAAAGAAAACATCACAATGGACAAAAATGGGCTTCTGAAGCATTCACTTTACAGAGTCATTGTATTTGGTGTAAATAAGCAGACGCCCCATATCCGAGACATTAAGCAGAACCATCAGTGTCATATGGAGAGAGCAATTAAAGAGGGGAAAGACAGCAGTTACACACTGGCTGAATGGAGCCTATATTCTGTCATCTGCTATGTGTGTGTGTGTGTGTGTGTGTGTGTGTGTGTGTGTGTGTGTGTGTGTGTGTGTGTGTGTGTGTGTGTGTGTGTTTGATCCATTACATATTTATTGTCAATTTGGTCAGTACAGATTGTCTATGGAACGACCATAACAAGTATTCATGCTGTTGCCACATTTTGACTGGACTCCCCACTGAATTATTATTATTATTATTATTATTATTATTATTATTATTATTATTGCTTTCAGTAGTTTAAGAGTTTTAGTGCCAGATGGTGTGATGCTGTTTGAGAGCATTTTACCAAAATTCTATTTTTTAAGCATTTCAATCTTGTTTTTAGTAGAGTAGTAGACAGTGTTACAAGTCTGAAAAACAAAACTCAGACAGTGAGGTAGGGAGGAACTCAAAAGCAAAGAAGTGCCTGTACAAAATGCACAGGAATACATTTAAAACACAATGATGCAAACCGGAGTGAGCTGACATTGAGTTGTGTGTGTGAGTTTCTGTCTGTGTTTTCCTGCTTTATCAAGCCTTCCTTTTCCTGTCTCTTCTGCGGTAGGCTGGCCCCTGTGATGCTGCGTTGTCACAACGGTTACAGTGTGGCGAAGTGATCTGTGCCTTCAGCTTCCATCATAGAGCAGAGAGAGAGAGAGAAATAATGGCATGGAAATAAAGAGTTGAAGCAGAGGAAAAACGATCTAGAAATAACATGTAGTTGCTGTTTTTAATAAATGTACGTTACTAGGAAGAGGTGGTAACATTAAATGAATGTGCATTTAATGAACTGATGCATTTGTTTTAAATGTAGCCGTGTATCAGGTGGGCGGAGGTGTCGTACCAGACAGCAGAAAAAGAAAAGGAAGGCAGGTCCGAGTGGAGGTGCAAAAGGAAAGAGGCAGTAAAATCTAGGATAAACAAAGGTGGAAGGAGGACAACAAAAAAGTGAGTGTGTTTCAGTAGACTTGAATTTACTGACCTGGAAGGACTTCCACATGGCAACTCTCAGCCAGAAGCCATGACTGTGTACATGTGTGTGTGTGTGTGTGTGTGTGTTTTTTTATCATAGCGTGAGCCTGCAGGTCTCTTCCCTGTTGTATGCACTCACACAAACTCATGCACGCACGTACACACACACTCACACGTGCAGGCACACAAAGATTTAACCACTGCTGTCTTCTTCACTCTCCCTGCGACAGGTTCACACTTCTTCAGAAAATCCATAATATAGATATTAAAGAATAAATAAAATAAACAGACAGTTCCTGTATTGAGCATAAGCACATGACTGCACACCTAGAGTGAAGGATCACACTGCTCACACATCAACCAGGAGGATGCCAATAATAACAATTCAAAATACAACATTGCATTTCGATGTTACAATATGTACTAATATTTCCAATTGCATTTCTTGTTACTAAGATATAGCACTTTATTATCACATTATTGCATTTCCAGTTGTATGGTGTGCTATCACACTGTCGCGCAACATTTTGCGCATTCATTTGTCTGCATTCATTTCCTGCACAGACTCACCAACACTTATTGCAAGGAACATCATTTTGTTTGTTTTCATGGTTGGAAAGTTAACAGGCACCTTATGCAGTGGGTGTAATATAAAATCACAAGCCTACGTTTTTAAACAGCCTGCATTTCTTGATTATATTTTCCTTTTTTTTTTTAAAGCCATGCTTTTACAACTTTTGGTTTGATTATGCAGTTTGTAAAGCGTTTTATATTCCCTTTTGCTACACTGAAGGAAGTTACAATGTCGTCCATTAGCACAGGAATATAAATGCAAATTCTTGCAATGGTATTTGCATACCATCCCAAGGCATGTTACCATCAACTGCAGTCGGACCTTTCTCATCAGCTCCATGAAAAGTGGAAGGAGGACAAAGAACAGCTAAAATTAGTGGTTGTTATTTGTATATATTTCCCACAGAATAATATTAAATAAAAATGTACATGGCTTGTCATTAAAAACAACACAGTACAGAGCACAATGAAGTATAAGTATCTATAATTAAAGGTAAAGCCAGATTGACTTGGACCACCTCTTGGCTGAGACCCTCATGTTGCACATTGTAGCATTCCCTGAAAGTATTCTGGGCACTGTCACTATAAATCACATCACCTTTTTACAGTCGCTTTGAAAGCAATGAGCATTGCATTGTGGGGATCTGTTACACTTTCTAAATAAATGCAGGCAGGGAAAAACCTCTGATCACCTGTTTAATTCATCAAAAGATATAAGCAGATGCAAGAATGCATTTATGATTTAAGGGTGGATTTTCAATTAATGACGGCTTCTTATATGATTGCTTCTTATATCAACCAAAGAGCATTTAGCAGCACAATGTGTGTTTGAACATAATGTGGAGGCAAAATAAACTGTAAAATAGACTTCAACTACATCATTGCCTCTTTGTCACTCTGTTTCTCGCTCTCCCTCTCTGTGTGGATTATACATGTGGTGGTGATGAAAGCCTCTATCAGATCTGATTTTATCAGGATAGCATCATTATTAGATGAGCACATACTTATTTCAGCTGGTAGCCTTCTCCAGTCTGTTCACACCAATGCAACATTCATGGTTATGTGTGTGTACCTGGCTATCTTGTAGCGCACTCAGTGAGCTGATGTCTCATGACACCTGCACTCGCATCACCTGAGTCCTCAAGAGGGATGTGTGTTTGCGTGTGTGTGTGTGTGTGTGTGTGTGTGTGTGTGTGCGTGTGTGTGTGTGTGTTGAAATATTGAACATTGCTGCAGACTTCCCTCTAGCATGAGAGATTGGAGTGCGACTTTCAGATGTGGGACATCTCTCTTACCTGCAGTGCATTTTTGTTGCTCGGACTGCTGCTTTGCTTTACTGTAGGGACACATTTCAAAAACTAGACTGAAAAAATGCTCAAAACAAAAGCTTTATCGTTGGACCATAATCTTATCAGGTCAATGTGAAAAATCCCATTTAATTTTTTGGACTTAACTCACATTGTCTGTAGAGTGTCACAATCTGCAACTAGCAACATCCAAATGATGTCTTATCTATTACTAAGCGTATAATCAGCTTCCCTAATGCTTAACATGTTTTCCTCAAACAAATCGCAGAAGGAAACAGGCCTCACTAATCAAGACAACATGGTATGAAATGTCCTTGTAAATTGGGTGATTAACCTCATGAAATGCAACGTTTTACCACAAATCATGAAAATTATGTTTACCTTGTGGAGTATATCCAAATATGGAAGAAACACTTTTGTTTGACTTTGACTCTTTCGTATTTAAGAGCAGGATTTGGACCAACGTTGCAAGTATGTGATATTTGTAGCTTTAGTTTACTCATGTTACAGGAAAACTGATTGAAGATCTACCTTGCCCAAATCAGACAAGTCCTGACAAACTTTGGGGTTTTGGGTATGGATCGGAGCATTTTGTTTGGTAAAGCTTTGGACTCAGGTCTCATTCAGGTAATTTAATAAGACATGTACTGTATCTTTGTTTCTCTCTGACTGCCACTACATCTGCAACATGTGTTGCACAATATGCACAAGAGTTACAGTGTAGCCAATGTATTACATTAGTCTGGCAAGTTAACATTCAGGAATGGATGAAATAAAGCAAAAACATAGCATTGGTTAGAGTTTGGTTCTCAAATTTGGCAGTCAGGTTTAGTCACATTGGGTCTTAAAGTTGCGGGTTAAGCCGATTGAGAACGCTGCTAAACCATGCGTACAGTTTCATGTGCCAAGGTTTGGAGATACCTTTAATATTTCTGTCTCCACAATACAATAGAGGTACTTGGTATGTCATTTGTAATGCTCCCAAATGAATATGTCACATTGTTTGAATCAAAACTACTTTCTACTGAAGACATGGTCCCTGTAAAAAGTGTTAAAAGTTTGGTCTGAAGATAATCAGAGGTAATAATTCATGTAAAGATATGTTGCTGTTTTCAATGCTGTGACAACCTAAAACAAAATTCCACCCCACTCTTGTATTTGGGGGAGGCAGAAATCTTAGAGACTATTTACTTACTATGGCTGGATACCAGGGAAAGAAAATATGTGTTGTGATAGTTTGGATTAGCATACCCTTTAAGACACGCATTAAAATAACATGATGTGTTGTTGGAGTTCAGTACTGTAAGGTATTGTAGACACAGTTTCCTATGTCCCTGCTGGAGAAACTAGTGCAACAGACATGGCACTTCAACAAGGGCCCAATGGAAACACTGCAGAATCCACAAACTTTTCCTCTTTCCGTCTGACTTTTTCTACAAGTGAAAACAAAGTAGACTTTATATAGGGACGTCAAAACACAACACCTCCCCCTACCCAATCCACCCACACAGTGCACACTCTCACACCATTGCCTGGAGTGTGCAAGGGAGCAGGCAGGAATGTCACAGCTATTACAAATCCTGTTGTCTCTGTCTCTGGGACAACAGCAGCCACCCAATTAACCTTTCGTCTGAAGGCACACACACACACACACACACACACACACACCACATATCAAGAACATTTCATTTGAAAAGGAGTCTCCCATTCCATTTCATGTTATCTCCTGAAAGAGTTCACTTTGTAGGATTCTAGACTAATAGACATTGCCTTTCCTCTCTGTTTCTGTCCTCTCTTCTCACCTTCCTAGCATTGTGGCAAGAAAAGAGAGGAGAGACATAGTGAACTCTAACAGCAGATTATTTTTCTGTATGTGCAAAACAAAGATAAGCGATGCATCTACACAACATCATACAGAAACAATTATTTTCACAATCATTTTCAGACTGTAGCTTTTTGCATGCAAGAATTACAGGCAGTTGAATTTAAACGTATTATGTAATTTAAATGTAAACAAAATGGTCTCCCCAGTATCGTAAATCAAAATGGCAACTTGGTGTGACTCCAAAAAAAAGGTTGACAGGTCAACACAGATAGTAACAATAGCTAAATTTAAGTTATTAATGGACCTATTGTCAATTACCACCAGTTGAGAAGTATGAATAATTGTGATTTTCCATTCAAAATGCAAACTCTTTTTGGGAAAACCCCTGTGAAAATCAATGACTTTAAAAAAAACAACTTTAAAGAGATATTTTACTGATTTCAATCCAGCTCTGTGTCATGGCAGGTGTGCAGATGAATGGTGTGTGGCTTCCCTACGAAGCTGCAGCGCACAGAGCTTGGAGAAGCCGAGGTCTGCCGAGATCAGCCGGATTATGTGAAACGCGTCACAAAGGTCCAAATCCAGTTCATTTGAACACACTGCCCGCACAAAGATAATACAAGGAGTTGGATTTAAATCCCTTTAAAGACAGCACAGATTAATATACACACCAACACACCGAGGCAAGGTGTGTTGCATATGGTACAAAATCAAATTGGACCATTTTCCATTCTGTTAACAATAGCGCTGCCCAAATGTCCCAACTGGACATCAACACATTGACAAACTCACTATACACTCACTATATACTTTAATTTTGTTTCTGTCAGTGACATACACACGCTGCTCCTTCAGTGTGACTTCCCTGCTCTGCCTCTATGTGTATGTACACTAGAGCATCTTCCAGGCCAATAACACTCTCCTCACTCTACTCATCTATTTTTCATTAAAGCCATCATTTATTGTCATGGCTGTGGTATTCCCTCAACTGCGGCTTTTGTGGTCGTCCCCCCACCCCTTGTTGAGGCAAGTTCGCTGTCAGCAAGTGTTATATCTCTCCCTCCCTCTCCCTCTCTCTAACAGGGATTATGTCCATCAACGGGATTGCTTTTGCATCAGATCAGCAGGACGACTAACTGTTTCTGTCATCTGGCGTGTGTGCATGTGTGTGCATGTGTGTGCATGTACGTGTGTGTGTGTGTGTGTGTGTGTGTGTCTTTGACTGTGTATTTGTATGTCTGCTGGTACATTATAGTTTTTGCTTAATAAAAAGGCATAGCCAGTGTAAATGTGTGCTGGGGAGTCAGTGGGTGAGTCCCCTCCTAACTGACGCAGCTGCCTGTCTATCATCCTCACGGGACTGCAGCCAAGGCCTGCATAACATTACTATTGAAACACACAGTGACAGGCATGCATGCAAAAATTATCCACTTTAAAATTGAGTAATCTGCTTTCGTGGAAAATAAATAGAAATTACAACATAACTCAGTTAAATTATTCACTTGCCTTTATTTAAATAAAGAAGTGAATAAGCCCATTAGAAAGATAAAGCATCTTATTTCCAACACAGTTTGACTCGTTCAAATTATTTTCTTTTACAGTAACATGCTGAGTGATTTTTGATTAATTTCTAAATAAGGAAACAATTGTAATAAACAGGACCTTACTAGACCCTAAAACAAAGCAAATAACACAGTAAACTGACAACAACTAAAATGATGTCAACCCCATGGCAGTATTTCTTAACAGGACCTGCTATCGAGACAGGTGTGTGTGTGTGTGTGTGTGTGTGTGTGTGTGTGTGTGTGTGTGTGTGTGTGTGTGTGTGTGTGTGTGTCTGTGTGTCACATCAGTGTCATGGTACAGGAAATGGAACAGGTGCTCTGATCGGCCGACAGCTGGTAAGGTTAGCAAGGACACATTTAGTGCTCACAGAAGAGAACACACACACACAAACACACACACTCACACACACACACACACACAAACACACACACACTGGTGCATATGAAACTACCGTATGCTACTTTGTATTGTCCTCTCTGTTGCTTTGTGTTACTGTGAGACTGAAATCCACAGGTTAACAGCCATGATCAATTAAGCTGCAATCTTTTTACTGAGCTGTCCTAATGAATACACTGTATACGTCCTTATTCCACCCGCACCCCACAGACTTACACACAGTCACGTATATGCGGCCGGTGCTAACAATAAAAAGCATCCAGAGACTCTGCTAATTGCACTATCCAGCAGATCATTAAATGAAGATTGCATTCTGCCAACTGAGATTCAAAGAAAGAAATAATTCATTTAGGAAAGAAAGAGAGCAAGAAAGAAAGAAAATGAAAGACCATCAGTTACTGAGATGCAGCCTAAAGTGTGGAAAAAGAACACTATTTGAGAATATTTGATATGATTTTAAGAATTAATATTACATAAGAAGTACACTGATTGGACTAACCAGAGAGATATATTTGCTTGGCAAGAACCTAGGTATTTGGCGAAAACTGTGAATAATAAGAGGCTGTGTTTTTGAGTAATGCAACAACAAACAAGACTTCTTATACAGTGGCCACCAACAGCTGCCTGTACCATCTGAAATGTGCTGCTCAAAGTATAGTGAAAAGACTGAGAAGTGAATTTTCTATCCGGTTATCACATTCAGCTCCAGCAGATGGCTTGCCTGGAGCAAGAGGAGTCAATGACGCTGCATTTCGCTGAAAAAAACCTGTTGTACACCAGTTACAGCCAGTTACACATGGTACAACATGTCAGCGTGTAGTATGACTGACATAATGTAGAAATATTAAGTGATCTGATTTGTCCGTGCGTGTGTGCGCGCATGCATGGGTGCGTGCATGTGTGTGTGTGAGTGTAGAGACTCCATCACCCAGCTCTGCCTTAGCCAGTAAATGTGTGTGTGTGTGTGTGTTTGTGTGTGTGTGTGGTCCAAGAGTCCATTGTATCTATTAGATCTATGACCGAGGCCTTGGCCTATACATCACCCTGGC
This sequence comes from Perca flavescens, assembly GCF_004354835.1. Taxonomy (NCBI): domain Eukaryota; kingdom Metazoa; phylum Chordata; class Actinopteri; order Perciformes; family Percidae; genus Perca; species Perca flavescens. The sequence goes on along the minus strand of NC_041339.1, from coordinate 8,510,744 downwards.
CATCCCTTCATACCCTACCTTGAGGTCATATATCTACTCTGTGTGTGTGTGTGTGTGTGTGTGTGTGTGTGTGTGTGTGTGTGTGTGTGGGTGGGTGGGTGGGTGGGTGGTTGTGTTCATGTGCGTGTGTGTATGCTTGTTTTGCTACACTTCTACACAGTTTACTCACAGAGTCTGAGACTGTTATGGGCCCCTCAGTGGCTATAACAAACACACACTCACACATACACACACACACACACACACACACACACACACACACACACACACACACACACACACACACACAACTCATCTACACACAAACCTGACCTGCTGGGGGTTTTGAAGAGCCCCCTGTGCGTTATTTTAAGAAAATGTGTTATTGAAACCATGGCTTTATGGTGGTTATTGGTCTTACCAATGACCACAAACACACACACACACACACACACACACACACACACACACACACACACACACACACACACACACACGCAGAGTGGTAGATGTCATTCACAGCCCATGAAAGACATGGTGTGTGTCTAAGTGTCAGGCTAATGGCCCTGCACTGCCCTCCCTGCTAGCAGCTGGCACATTAGTCTGTGTATGTAGTTGTGTGTGAGTGAGTGTGTGTGCGTGTGTGTGTATGTTTGCATATCTTACTATGATGTATGAGTGTGTTATTATGCTTCTGAAAATGTTAAAGGTGGCCATGAGAGCACTTTGAGTGATTTTCTGCATATTAGCTTTTATTTTCTGCCTCAGGACTGTGAGCAGTGAAAACATTCTACACAATCAAATTCATTTGAGGAAAACAAAAGACACCCCTCCCAAAAACCAGTCTTTGAAGAGGGTCAAAATGTATACATGAAACAAAGTAGCTGTGTTGCACTGCACCTGGCGATGCAAAATGATTTTAATGAATGTTAAATGATTTATAGGTGTCTGAAAAATCTATTTACTGCTCAGAGAAAACCACAGATGGAGCAATATCAGCGCTTCAGCCTCTTGTCTGCTTATGTGGGTTGATGATTGTTGGTTCAACCTGAGCATATTGTTGTTATTGTTGTTGTGCTCCCTATCATACAAGTTACCTGAAGATGTCTATCCATCCATTTTCATCTGCTTATCAAAAGATGTGATCATGTGAAATAAGTTTT